>NC_056741.1:45261544-45316544 GCF_019279795.1 Protopterus annectens
AAAACATTTGTCCTTTTTTCCACCCTAAAAAAAGGGGCATTTTAAAAACTGTTACACCCATAAAAAAAAAATACTTTTTTAAACGTTTACTAAAAACTCCGCAATTTTTTTAAAAATTTTGCCAAAAATTTTTTCATTACAATTTTTTTTTTTTTTTTTTTTTTTTTTTTTTTTTTTTTTTTTTTTTTTTTTTTTTTTTTTTTACTAACAGAAAATCAAATACCATATAACACTACTTATAATTTACTTTACACTTACTAACAGTTTAATAAATCTGCAGATAATTACTGTCACCACACTACTTATGATTTACTTTACACTTACTAACAGTTTAATAAATGTGCAGATAATTACTGTCATCACACTACTTATTATTTACTTTATACTTACTAACAGTTTAATAAATCTGCAGATAATTACTGTCATTGCACTACTTATGATTTACTTTATACTTCTAACTGTTTAATAAATCTGCAGATAATCACTGTCATCACACTACTTATGATTTACTTTATACCTGCTAACTGTTTAATAAGTCTGCAGACAATTGTTGTCATTGCACTACTTATGATTTACTTTACACTTACTAACAGTTTAATAGATCTGCAAATAATTACTGTCATTGCACTAATTATGATTTACTTTACACTTACTAACAGTTTAATAAATCTGCAGATAATTTCTGTCATTGCACTACGTATGATTTACTTTACACTTACTAGCAGTTTAATAAATCTGCAGATAATTACTTTCATCACACTACTTATGATTTACTTTACACTTACTAACAGTTTAATAAATCTGCAGATAATTACTGTCATTGCACTACTTATGATTTACTTTATACTTCTAACTGTTTAATAAATCTGCAGATAATCACTGTCATCACACTACTTATGATTTACTTTACACTTACTAACAGTTTAATAAATCTGCAGATAATTACTGTCATCACACTACTTATGATTGACTTTACACTTACTAACAGTTTAATAAATGTGCAGATAATTACTGTCATCACACTACTTATTATTTACTTTATACTTACTAACAGTTTAATAAATCTGCAGATAATTACTGTCATTGCACTACTTATGATTTACTTTATACTTCTAACTGTTTAATAAATCTGCAGATAATTACTGTCATCACACTACTTATGATTTACTTTATACCTTCTAACTGTTTAATAAGTCTGCAGACAATTGTTGTCATTGCACTACTTATGATTTACTTTACACTTACTAACAGTTTAATAGATCTGCAGATAATTACTGTCATTGCACTACTTATTATTTACTTTAGACTTACTAGCAGTTTAATAAATCTGCAGATAATTAATGTCATCACACTACTTATGATTTACTTTACACTTTCTAACAGTTTAATAAAACTGCAGATAATTACTGTCATCACACTACTTATGATTTACTTTACACTTACTAACCACAGTACTTATGATTTATTTTACACTTACTAACTGTTTAATAAATCTGCATATAATTACTGTCATTGCACTACTTATAATTTACTTTACACTTACTAACTGTTTAATACATCTGCTGATAATTACTGTTATTGCACTACTTATGATTTACTTTACACTTACTAACAGTTTAATAAGTCTGCAGATAATTACTGTCATCACACTACTTTTGATTCAGTTTACACTGTTTAATAAATCTGCAGATCATTACTGTCATTGCACTACTTATGATTTACCTTATACTTACTAACAGTTTAATAAGTCTGCAGATAATTACTGTCATTGCACTACTTATGATTTACTTTACATTTACTAACTGTTTAATAAATTTGCAGATAATTACTGTCATTGCACTACTTATGATTTACTTTACACTTACTAACCACAGTACTTATGATTTATTTTACACTTACTAACTGTTTAATAAATCTGCATATAATTACTGTCATTGCACTACTTATAATTTATTTTACACTTACTAACTGTTTAATACATCTGCTGATAATTACTGTTATTGCACTACTTATGATTTACTTTACACTTACTAACAGTTTAATAAATGTGCAGATAATTACTGTCATCACACTACTTGTGATTTACTTTACACTTACTAACAGTTTAATAAATCTGCAGATTATTACTGTCATTGCACTACTTATGATTTACTTTACACTTACTAACTGTTTAATAAATCTGCAGATAATTACTGTCATTGCACTACTTATAATTTACTTTACACTTACTAGCTGTTTAATACATCTGCTGATAATTACTGTTATTGCACTACTTATGATTTAATTTACACTTACTAACAGTTTAATAAGTCTGCAGATAATTACTGTCATCACACTACTTTTGATTTACTTTACACTTACTGTTTAATAAATCTGCAGATCATTACTGTCATTGCACTACTTATGATTTACCTTATACTTACTAACAGTTTAATAAGTCTGCAGATAATTACTGTCATTGCACTACTTATGATTTACTTTACACTTACTAACTGTTTAATAAATTTGCAGATAACTACTGTCATCACACTACTTATGATTTACTTAACACTTACTAACACTTTAATACATCTGCAGATAATTACTGTCATCACACTACTTATGATTTACTTTACACTTATTAACAGTTTAATAAGTCTGCAGATAATTACTGTCATTGCACTACTTATGATTTACTTTACACTTACTAACTGTTTAATAAATCTGCAGATAATTACTGTCATTGCACTACTTATGATTTACTTTACACTTACTAACTGTTTAATAAATCTGCAGATAATTACTGCAATTGCACTTCTTGTGATTGACTTTACAGTTACAGTTTAATAAATCTGCAGATAATTACTGTCATTGCAATACTTATGACAGTAATTATCTGCAGATTTATTACTGTCATTGCACTACTTATGATTTACTTTACACTTACTAACAGTTTAATAAATCTGCAGATAATTACTGTCATTGCACTACCTATGATTTACTTTACACTTACTAACTGTTTAATAAATCTGCAGATAATTACTGTCATCACACTACTTATGATTTACTTTACACTTACTAACAGTTTAATAAATCTGCAGATAATGACTGTCAATGCTCTACTTATGATTTACTTTACACTTACTAAATGTTTAATAAATCTGCAGATAATTACTGCAATTGCACTTCTTGTGATTGACTTTACAGTTACAGTTTAATAAATCTGCAGATAATTACTGTCATTGCACTACTTGTGATTTACTTTACACTTACTAACAGTTTTATATGTCTGCTGATAATTACTGTCATCACACTACTTATGATTTGCTTTACACTTATTAACAATGTTATAAGTCTACAGATAATTACTGTCATCATGCTACTTATGATTTACTTTACACTTACTAACAGTTTAATAAATCTGCAGATAATTACTGTCATTGCACTACCTATGATTTACTTTACACTTACTAACAGTTTAATAAATCTGCAGATAATTACTGTCATTGCACTACTTGTGATTTACTTTACACTTACTAACAGTTTTACATGTCTGCTGATAATTACTGTCATCACACTACTTATGATTTACTTTACACTTACTAACAATTTTATAAGTTGCAGATAATTACTGTCATCATGCTACTTATGATTTACTTTACACTTACTAACAGTTTAATAAATCTGTAGATAATTATTGTCATCACACTGCTTATGATTTACTTTACACTTACTAACAGTTTAAAAAATCTGCAGATAATTACTGTCATCACACTACTTATGATTTAATTTACACTAACAGTTTAATAAATCTGCAGATAATTACTGTCATCACACTACTGCAGTGGTGGAGCTGCAGTAGCGTTGTCGCCTCACAGTAAGACATTGTCCTGTTCGCATCTCAGCTAAAGCATCTTCTGTGTGGAGACATGCATGAATGGGCATACCTTCATTGAAGTTTGTGCGTCAGAGCTGGCAACTCGGCATGTAAAAATCTACTGCCAATCATTAGCAGCTCTGCTGCGGCGACCCCGAACCGAGAAATGCCAAAAGATACAACAACAACACTACTTATGATTTACTTGACACCTACTGTTTAATAAATCTGCAGATAATTACTATCAATGCACTACTTATGATTTACTTTACACTTACTAACAGTTTAATAAATCTGCAGATAATTACTGTCATCACACTACTTATGATTTACTTTACACTTACTAACAGTTTAATAAATCTGCAGATAATTACTGTCATTGCACTACTTATGACTTACTTTACACTTACTAACTGTTTAATAATTCTGCAGATAATTAATGTCATTGCACTACTTATTATTTACTTTACACTAATACATTTGCAGATAATTAGTGTCATTGCACTACTTATGATTTACTTTACACTTACTAACAATTTAATACATCTGCAAATAATTACTGTCATCACACTACTTATGATTTACTTTATACTTACTAACTGTTTAATAAATCTGCTAATAATTACTGTCATTGCACTAAATACGATTTACTTTACACTTACTAACAGTTTAATAAATCTGCAGATAATTACTGTCATTGCACTACGTATGATTTACTTTACACTTACTAGCAGTTTAATAAATCTGCAGATAATTACTGTCATCACACTGCTTATGATTTACTTTACACTTACTAACAGTTTAATAAATCTGCAGATAATTACTGTCATCACACTACTTATAATTTACTTTACACTTACTAACAGTTTAATAAATCTGCAGATAATTACTGTCATCACACTACTTATGATTTACTTTACACTTACTGTTTAAAAAATCTGCAGATAATTACTGTCATTGCACTACTTATGGTTTACTTTACCCTTACTAACTGTTTAATAAATCTGCATATAATTACTGTCATTGCACTACTTATAATTTACTTTACACTTACTAACTGTTTAACAAATCTGCTGATAATTACTGTTATTGCACTACTTATGATTTAATTTACACTTACTAACAGTTTAATAAGTCTGCAGATAATTACTGTCATCACACTACTTTTGATTTACTTTACACTTACTAACTGTTTAATAAATCTGCAGATAATTACTGTCATTGCACTACTTATGATTTACCTTATACTTACTAACAGTTTAATAAGTCTGCAGATAATTACTGTCATTGCACTACTTATGATTTACTTTACACTTACTAACTGTTTAATAAATTTGCAGATAATTACTGTCATCACACTACTTACGATTTACTTTACACTTACTAACAGTTTATAAATCTGCAGATAATTACTGTCATTGCACTATTTATTATTTACTTTACACTTACTAACAGTTTAATAAATCTGGAGATAATTACTGTCATTGAACTACTTATTTACTTTACACTTAGTAGCAGTTTAATAAATCTGCAGATAATTACTGTCATTGCACTAGTTGTGATTTACTTGACATTACTAAGAGTTTTAAGCCTGTCATCTCCCTGTCACTGAGGTACGAGATCAAGAAAAAAAAAGATTTTTTTTTTTTTTGGTTGAGGGCTTCCAATAATACAAAATGTTTTTTAAGATGTGACATAGTCTCAAAAGCTCAAATGGAGATGACAAGTAGCAACTGTAGAAGATTAACCTGCCAAACCGTATATGCATGTAACACAAAAGCTGACACTAGACATTTAACAAAAAAGCTATAAAAAGAGCTACTGATTTTTTGATAAAACATCTGGGGAATAAAAACTTTTAGCACAATGACTCAAGCAACAGAAAGTAGAAAAGAATGTCACCAAGCTTAGGGAGCGTATAACAAGGAAGATAACAAGAGATCCTGTAGAAGTATTAGAAATATTTTGGAAATTTTATGAAAGTCTGTATAAAGCAGAGAAATACGGATGTCAAGAAAAGGTGCAAAGGAAAATGTTTATGGAATAATTAAATATTCCAAGGTTAGAGGTAGATGAAGCTCAATTACTAACAGGATAGGAGGAGATGTGAGAAAATGGTGATGTATAACCAATGTACAGGAAAGTTCTCAGGAATAGATTGTGTTCCTGTTTAAGTTTGGAAGCTAGGAGGGAAAAAATGATAAAGATCTGGAAGGTTTTTTTATAGTATTTTAAGAGGAGGGTGGTACCAATATCCTGGAAGAAAGTGGTGGTAGCTATAATACCTAAAGGGGGTAAAGATCAAAAAGATTCAGCTTCGTACGGGACGATTTGAATACTAAACCATTATTATAAAGTCAGTGAAAGGATAAAACCACCACTACGGCAAACTCTCTCAGTCAAGAGTAAAATAATGAATAATGTGGTCCATAAAACTTATGGATGACTGAGAGTGAAGCAGTGAGATACAAACGTGATGTGGGTTTCCCAAAATCCAAAAAGTCTCCAAGATAATCAGTTAGATATAAACTTTATTTTGTTCAGACAAACGCTTTCGCTAATAGTAGCTTCATCAGGTCTATTTTGTCTAAAGTGTTTACGTCTATAATGGCTAAAAGAATGGCAAAAGTAATGACAAAACTGATAGATATGGATCAATGTGGTTTTGTGCAGGGGAGGCAAACATCTCACAACATTAACAGGACATTGATAATCCAGAGGGAAACAGAATGTAAGAAAATACTGCCACTGTTGGTGGGTCTTGATGCAGAGAAAGCATTTGACAGAGTAAGCTGGGACTTCATGAGCAGGGCAATGGAAGCACATGCATTCCCTGATAAAATTATAAGGTTGATTAGGGAGATATATAAGGAGTCAAGAGTTGAAAATTGAAGTGGGTGGGCTCCATTATGATATTTTCTGATTGATCCTCTCTGATCATTTCTGCTCAATCAGAGGAACTAGGCAGGGATGTCCTCTCTCCCCTTTGTTTTTTGCATTATATTTAGAACTATTGGCAAAGAAAATAAGGGACTTAGAAATTCAAGGATATAATTGATATGGTAGTCAAGAAAAGATGGCTCTATTTGCAGATGATATTATTTTATACCTGACAAAACCAGAAAAGGACATTGCAGTGTTGTGCAACATTCGGAGACAGTTTCAAATCTTTGTGGGGTACAAAATTAATGAAGCTAAAAAAAGGGGGTAATGGTAAATAAACTATGTACCCACACAGAAATTGGTTCAGCAATATCCATAATTATGGGGACTAGCTAAAATGAAGTACTTAGGAGTATGTATTAAAAATGATCCTGGTGTGGCAGCTAAGGATATGTGGGAAGAGACTAAACAAAAGATAATACCAAAAATTGAGAAAATAGAAGATTTCTTATATGGTTATCGATAGTAAGATACAAACAGTTAAACTATTTTTAGTCCCTTTAGTCTTATACACAGGTCAATCATATTTTATCAATCAGAGGAGAATTTGTGGATAGCAATTAATAAAGAGTTGAAAATTTTTATCTGGGAGGGGAATACAGCAAGAGTCAAGTGGGATAAGCTGATTCTTCCAATAGAAGAAGGCAGATATGGATTACCTGATTTGAAGGGGTATTTCACAGCAACATAGTTAAGGCTTGTCTACATAGCATAAGCAGAAAACTATAATTCAGAGTGGAAAGGGATGATGATGAAATGGGGGAAGCTCAAGAAACAAGTTGAGACTGTGATTTTTGATACAGACCTTAATCATACGGAATATTATATTCATAAAGTGGCAGAAAGTATTCTAAGTACTAAGCCAAGACAGGAATGGAGAAAGGAGATTCTGCTGATAGGGTGACTGCAAGTAGGGGTATAGAAAATGGTCAAGAGGGGTCTGGAATTTGAAGGAGAAAACTGGCAAAGGAATCAAGGCACTGGGAGCAAATAACTAGAGAGGGAAAGGTAATAACATGGGAAGATGCCACAACTTTATTGGGACTGCAGATTAGAGATTGCCTTCCCTATCAAGGACTGATAGAGTATAGGCAAAGAGAAAGAAACAGGGGGTCCTAAATAAAAGACCAGCACTGGTAGAGTTTTTAGTAGAATCTAGTACAGGAACTGCCATTGAAAAATAAATATTTAGTAGAACATATAAAGTATTGTATGATAACTATAAGAATCAATCAGAGGAGGTTAGAACTGGGAAGAGAGACTGGATAAGCAATTCACAAAAAAATAATAGGGGGATATATGTATGTCTCCAGATATGTAACAAAGTCTAGAAGATTTAGGATCGTTGTTTGGAAATGTTTACATAAGTAATTTTTATACCTCAAGTAGACTCCAAAAATTTTCCTCACGTGGACAGCAAATGTTGGAGGTGTGATGAGGAAGAAAGAGGTAACTGGAAACATATATTCTGGGAGTGTAATTGGTTGGCAGAATTTAAAGATTCCCTGCAGACTGCTTTGTCAGAGATATTGGGTTTGCAAACTGGTGCTAAGGAAATTATTTTTTTGAGCTATGATACAGAATCGGAACTGCCTATACATAGTAAGGCCTTACTACGTCTAATTATGGTGCTGCCAAAAAAGCAATTACTAGAAAATAGAAATCAAAGTCTAAACCAGCTTTACTAGAAGTAGTGAATACAGTAACAGAGATAAAACAACTGGAATTGGGATCTTTACAAAAAGGTAGGAGCAAGTTACATAGGAAATAAATGGGAATTGTGGAAACAATGCATGAAGAGGAGACACAAGGCTAAAAGGAGGCAAGGTTTGAATGAGCTATGTAATGTATGACTGACTATGACTGGGTAGATTCTTAGTGATGTATAATGTTTGCAACTGCAATTATGTAAACACGGTTTGTAATGTATAATGTTTGCAACTGGAATTGTGTCAATATTTTTTTTCATTTATATAAATGCAAGATTGCCTATGTCATATGTGATAATTTAATAAAGCTGTTTCTTGTTTATATATAAAAAAATAAATAAATA
The DNA here is from genome assembly GCF_019279795.1 of Protopterus annectens. Taxonomy (NCBI): domain Eukaryota; kingdom Metazoa; phylum Chordata; order Ceratodontiformes; family Protopteridae; genus Protopterus; species Protopterus annectens. The sequence goes on from NC_056741.1 coordinate 45,270,397, forward strand.
AAAACATAATGAATAGGGCATAAGCAAAATGAAGATGGTGGTGTTGGTGGTGGTGGTGGGACAGTTAAAATCTTTCCAGGTCTGCAGCAGAAAACATTTAAGAAAAGTGAAGTATTTCTGAAATGTTTGTTATTTTATTAACATGTTCCTTCAGTAAAAAGTGTTTTGATGAGAAAAAGTCTGTTTGAGCCTGTAGCATGTATATTTATATTACTATGAATTTAACAGGGCTAGTACGGTATTTTGAAATAATTTCTTTGGAGTTGTCAGTTAAACTGCAATCTGTGCTCCAGATTCCACAAAAGATTCATCAGGAAGAGCTGTAGCAATGTGAACAGGATCAAAACTGGTTATATGAGATTTGAAAAAAACTGCATTACAAGCAAACTTTACACTCTAAAACATGCACACCATCTTGTGTCAGCTCTCACTACTCAACTAAAATGATGTGACATATGAAAAAAAAAATATATATATATATATAATACTACAATGAACAACTATATTGCAGTTTCCTTTTTTCATAGGTATCCGCTCTGGCAGTGTTTGTATAGAACTTTCATAAAAGACTTTTGGTCCACAGAGATTTTTTTCCCTGAAATCCATGTCAATCAGCTTAATTAATGCATTTGGCAGGTACAAGTGATGAGTTACAGTAGACACACCACTTAGATATGTAAAATGTCAACATGATTTGTAACACACCCAGATGGGTTTCAGATAACTGGCTGCACTAATCTGAGGTTCAGCAATCAAGAAAAACATAATGAGCAGGGCATAAGCAAAATGAAGATTGGGGAGGGGGGGGGGATTTTTGCAGGTCTGCAGAAGAGAACATTTGAAAAAAAAAAGACTACTATAAGTAAGTATGTTATCCTGGGGAAAGGAAGGAAAATTATGATGAATGATAAATACGTGATATACCTCAGAGGAAGCAAGTCTAAATCAAGTAGAAAGTGTTAATGGCGCAATCTCGTAAGTGTGGCTAACAATTCAGTGGTAAAACAGGGGGAGTGTCTTTATGCTGTTGAATAGATTCAAATTAAAAATAGTCTGGGAGTTCATGCAAATGTGGAACAGACACAAGACAGTTAATTTGGTGATGGTGGTGAGGAAAGATGCACTTTGTTGATTAATTAGAGCATATCCAGTAGTTGGATACAGAAATTATCAGACTTGTTGGGCTAAACTTATTTACCGTGAAAGGCTATATTTCTAAGCATGATGTCTACTAGGTGTTCTGTATCTAGCAAGTGTGCTTGTCAAATAAAGTATCTTTTTTACATAAGACATACCTCAAGGTGTGCAGCGCTCTGAATCAGTGCTGTCATTTACCAAACATATCTTCTGAAGCAATGTTTCACCTTTAGCTCCTTTTCACAGTCTGAGATGTGTTTTTTAGTTACCTACTGATAAGATTGACAATTACCTTAGCCTTTGGAAATTTGCTCATTGTAATGTTCTGAAGTTTAGACTGCTACAGGAGTGTAAACATTTTTTTCCTTCAGTAAGTGCTGAGTTACAGACTATTAGAACAAAATGTTTGTTTTTACTGCAGAGTCACATCCAGATTTATTATAGTTGCTGAGGTGCAAGTCACACCCTACAACACCCACTACATCTAAGGAGCATTTAATTGAGGAATGATCTATTGCCGTACTTGGACAGAAGACATATCTACCTCAATAGTAACATACAATATGGTTATGCATGTTTCAGAAGTAGCTTTTCAGGCTTTAGTAACTGCTAAGCCTATTTTAAATGCTATGTAATAAAGATATGTTATGCTTTTATTTGAATTCAGCAAGATGTACACAAATTCTGCTACTTTTTGTTATCTGACAAAAGCATGCGCTTTAATTGCTGCCTTCTGTGGTTACCTGTGTAGTGTGCATGTCATACTTAGGGAGAAAGTTTCAAATTGTCAGACTTTGCACACTGAACCAGTAATATTTTGCTCAAAGGTGGATCCCACGTAATATCAGATACCCACGTGTCACATTTCTAGACTTTTACAGCATGATGCTCAGGTGTTAAATGCAGTGCCAGTGTTGATTAGGAAAGCATTTACCTTATTTTTGAGGAAGTAACAATGTGCTTTCATAGTTTTTGATGTTATCTGCATCAGACAGCTTGTTGATGCATGTGATTGCCACTGTTCCGACAGTTACACCATGTGTTCCTGTTGTGTTATATTTTTTCGTTTTAGAAAACTGGCTGCTATGAACCACAGACTTGCATAATGCATTGACATTAAACAAATTACATAGAGAAGTGGGGTACAAGCTAATGCCACTGCTGTGGTTAGCTACATAAGATAGTAGGGAGTCAGTAAACTATTACAATATAGCAAATTGGACAGCAAGGTGGCTGCATATTTAATACTCCTGCATCACAGCTCCAGTTTCTGTCTGATTAGTGTTTGTATGGGTTTTGTCTGGATAATCTGTCTTTTTCTCATATACTGCATTTGCCCTTGCCTGTGTAGCCCAGGATGTAGATGAAAACAGTCCTTCAAAGATAAGGTCACTCTACCCCAGTTAAGAAATGTTTAAAAATCTGTCTACCTACCCAACTGTCTATCTAGTGTGTACTTATCTCTATGTGTCTGCCTATCTAGCTATTTCCCTTATCTATCTAAAATCTATATATACAGAAATACAGCCTCACTCACACACACACACACACACACACACACACACACACACGCACGCACAAAAATATTCATGCATACACACACACAAATACACACACACACACACACACACACACACACACACACACACACACACACACACACACACACACACACAATAAGCCTATTGAGATTATAATTAATAAGATTGGTTATGATATGCTCCTCATCGGACTTGTACAGCTGACTGGTCTATAATTTTAGGGTCCAAGGTAGGATCACCCTTGTATAGGGTCATCACCACAGCAGTGCACTCCTCTTTAGGAAGACAGCCTTTGGCTCAGCTCATGTTAAACAATTTAAGGAGAGATTCGGTGAAAGCAGTTACATTGTCAGGACCCACGGAGGAAGTGTTTTTCGTCTTTGATAACATCTTAGATATGATAAGGAGTACAAGAGATTTTGGAATGAGTGTTTTTTGAATAGGGTATTCAGGGGTGAAGTTTGCAGTGAACTTTATTTGTTAATATATTTGCAATGTCATTGGGATCAGAGGGGGGGCACCATTAAGGAAAAGTTCAGAACAGTGTGTTGAGTGTTATTTCTTAGTTTTCTAAAGACAAATGTATAGTTGTCCTTTGCTTTACAAGCTAATCTTCATTCATGGGTTGCTTTGTTGGTTGTTACAGTGCTTTTCATTTTCTTGGTGATATTTTTTACATGATACTCATTCAAAGGCGTTCTAGCCTTATAGTAAAGTTTAAGGATGTTTTCCTGTTGTTACAAAGTTTATTTTTGCCGGGTAACCACTGGAGGGGTTTGTTTTTAAATTTCCCATTGTACTTAGCTCTAGTTGGGACTATAGTGAAGATGGCTGCTGTGCTGGGATCAGTGGTGCTGATGTCATGGGTAAATTTAGAGATTTCACCATATAATTGTATTAGATTCACCCTTCTGAAGTTCCTAAATATGAAGACTTTGTTTACAGGTCATGGTGGTTCTGAGAGTATGTATCATGAGTTTATGGTCCAGCTTAACTGATGGAGGAGAGACTAGGGCAGCAAAACCAGTAAAGGCAATATTTGTAAAGACCAGATCAACAATATTATTTATTATGTGTTGCATATGGATATGTCCTAGTGGTTAATGACTCTGATACACAAACCAAAGACCATGCAGGAAATGTACTTGAAGACAGCCCATGCAGAAGCCAAAAGCATAGTGAAGTGGGTATTTAGACTACACCAGGAATGCTTCTGATGCTTAGACCTCACAGGAGAAGCACTGCAATATAATCTGGATAAATGCAACAAGATATTTGTTTAGCATCATGCTCTACAACATGGTATCATATAAACAAATAAAGCAAAAGGTGAATGTCATGGCAAGACCTACCAAACAAGTTACAACAGCAGCAACAGAAGGTTTGTGGAGAAACATGAAGCTGCAGAACCACAGCTCAGGCTGAGGTAGGTGCAGTGCATTGCAGTGCTGGTAAAGAGGTGACTACGGGCCATGGGACAGGCAGCCCAGAATAAAATGATGCATGCAGTATCACAGCCAGGCTATATAGGGCACTGCATGAACTGACTGTGCTGTGCATCAGACAGCACTACAATAACACATGTTAGGGGCACAGTCTTCATAAACTGCACTGGTGGAGGTACAATGTCATATTGTGGGGTAGGGTTATGGAAGATGAACATGGTAGCCACGTACTCTAGAAGGTTGTGGATAGTTAGGAATGACATCCTCTGGTGGTGGGATGAGCTGCCATGGCGTGACCATTGCTGGTATTCACTTTGCTGGTTTGCAGAGCTCGAGTTTGATTATGGTTATGGCAGGCAATGTGTACCCTAATGATGCATCCCATGAATGGAATCCCAGGAGCACTACCATCCATGACCTGGACAATGCCCATGACCAAAAGGGGTAGGCTAGGTACCTGCAGGTGACACTGATGCTATCTGAACAATGGGCCCTATAGTCTGATGTGGGATGGCCTGTCTGTGCCCAATTATTTCACATCCAGAGCCTCCCATGGTAACAGACTGCATGGCCTGCATAGGCAGACTGGATAGCATTTGCAGTGTGTCTAATGCATACACCTATGGAGGCAACATCAGTGACCTCAGCAGCAATGTATTATGTCTATTCCTATATTCTAACTCACTATGCAGCTGGTGCATGTCCTATATTCTAACTCACTATGCAGCTGGTGCATGTCCTATATTCTAACTCACTATGCAGCTGGCATGTCCTATATTCTAACTCACTATGCAGCTGGTGCATGTCCTATATTCTAACTCACTATGCAGCTGGTGCATGTCCTATATTCTAACTCACTATGCAGCTGGTGCATGTCCTATATTCTAACTCACTATGCAGCTGGTGCATGTCCTATATTCTAACTCACTATGCAGCTGGTGCATGTCCTATATTCTAACTCACTATGCAGCTGGCGCATGTCCTATATTCTAACTCACTATGCAGCTGGCGCATGTCCTATATTCTAACTCACTATGCAGCTGGTGCATGTCCTATATTCTAACTCACTATGCAGCTGGTGCATGTCCTATATTCTAACTCACTATGCAGCTGGTGCATGTCCTATATTCTAACTCACTATGCAGCTGGTGCATGTCCTATATTCTAACTCACTATGCAGCTGGTGCATGTCCTATATTCTAACTCACTATGCAGCTGGTGCATGTGCTATATTCTAACTCACTATGCAGCTGGTGCATGTCCTTTCACAATCCAAGGAGCTCACTCACCATCTCCAAATTGCCATGCATAACAGCTCTATGTGGCTGGATCCCTGACCTGCATATCTACTGTTGGATTCTGAGTCTTGTGCTCATATCAGTGACAGTCCTGAACTCACAACAAGGCCACATGACTGTGTGTCTTTCCTATATGGTTGATATGCCCACCACAAAGTTAGTGCACAAGAGATGCTGTGTGGGCTGGGGACATAGGTGAAGCCCATATAGGAATCTCTGGTCCAGGATGTCTGTCATATTTTGATGAGGCTCATGTTCTAAGCCAGTTCCTTTACAGGGGCCTTTGTAATGGTGAATGTGGTTGACCCTTTTTACTTTTGCCATGTCACTTGCACGTTACTATCTCCCCAGCCACACATACCCTGCTCACATCAACCCTATGTTGCCCTGTTGTGCTGGACTGTCCACTAGTGGAACTTGTAAAAACATTGCAACACATAGCACAAATATCAGCCAGCACACACACATGCCTCCATATCCCTCTGTAGCATGCATAGTGGTACACATGGAAACAGTACTACATAATATGCTAGAAGACATACCTTTTAGTGCACAATGTTGCATGTGCAAGCCAGAGGTGCCTGGAAGGACAGATATGCAGATAGGCCTTGATCAATTCCTTTCTTCAGTGATGCAGTTTGCCATAGCCTGCCTCTTAGAAGGGGGCAAGGGAGCCTCTGTTTAAAGTTTCCTGGGGGGAGAGGTTAGTGGTACTCTTTGTTTTTCCTCCAAAGGTGAGGGGGGCTCACATCTTGAATGTGGACTGGATGGTTTCTGCTGGAATCACAGCATCGTTTGCAAATGCTAATCACTGTCAACATGTGTCAGAAACTTGATGCCCACTTTGGAAATATGGAGCAACTTTTGGCATGACTGGCAGGCCCTGCCTCATCAGGCCTCCAGTGGACCAACCATTCCATAATAGAGGCCACCTAGATGAGTGATGTCTGAGTTTATTACCCTCTGGGCCATCCTGGTAGCCATACCAGAAGCCCAGTTATTTCCCTTCCTGTTGAATTCCCTCCCTTACATGTCATTTTTATCCATCATCCAAAAATCTCCATCAGCAGTTATCCAGCCTCTTTAGGTATGGATGTGTCCATGCATTGTTCTCCATATTCCCATCTTTTACATGTATACCATCCCTGTCTGTGTCTCTATTACATGTCTGTCCCTGTTAATAGGTCTTCTCCCACAATCCCACCCATTGCCATCCCTCAGTACCTTCTCCACCCAACGTTCTTTTCTAAAAATTGTAAAAGAGACTCTATCCCTCAAAATTCCCCTCAACCATTCATGCATTATGGTTACCCATCTGTGTTTACCTCCACTTGTTGTTCTCCAATTTCTTATTTTCCTAACTACCCCATTTCTTTCCCATTTCTCTGATGAGCAGGGTTGCCACTTTGCTTTATGCACCCATACTGTGTGTCTGCTGAACACTATGCTAAAGCTCTGCTGCTCTTCTAATAGCTGCTGCACTGAACATGAGTGTGTAGAGTGACATGGGGGTGCTAGCATGTGTTAGCTCGGATGTGTTTCATGTTAGCCAGCCTTACTGTTCTAGCACTACTGCTGTCATATGGTAACATATCACTGCTTGCCCTGTTAATGCTACACCACCATGTTAATCCATTTGGTTGGGCATGCTGGTACTTCCTTATTTAGCTGTCTGGTGCTTCATGGGGTGAGCCCCTTGGACCTCAGTGCTTATCTATGAATCCCACCTCAGAATCTTTACTTGATACCCTGGATATGTTAGCAATCTGTTCCCAGATTTATTTTCTCTGACTTTTAGTCTCAATGCTTTAGAAGTATCTTCAGTCATGATGTTATACTATGTGTCTAGATTAGATTCCACACTCAGTGCATTCATTGTCAGCATTTCTTGCCAACAGTCTGATTTGCACTATTGTCTCACTGTTTTTTAAGTACTTTTCAACTTCAGTAACTTATTTATGTTTTATTTTATCTATTTCAGTTTGATAACCAGGGAAGCCCAATGGGCCAAGAAGAGCCCATTTTCAGTGGAGACCCGGGGAGAAAAGCTTCATTAACAATCATATACACATTAAGTAATAAAATCATTTTCAGAGGGCTGACAATACAACATATTACATTGGAGTAATAAACCCATGCAAACGAAGATTAATGACAATTACAGATACATAAACCAATACAATTGTTTTCAGAAGGTTGAGAATACTGCATAATACACTGGAAGTATAATAAACTATGTAAAGAAATGTTACAAATTTAGATACAAGTAGATATGATAGACTCTATAATATAATCTAAATAGGATTAGGTAAGGTGCAATAGTAGACTGTCCAGTAAGGGTGTAATGTAGGGTTACAGTGGAAAGTGTAGGCATGAGAAGTAGCCGAATCAGCAGATGAAGAAGAGAAGGGTGGGGGGGGGGTATGTTGGAGAGTAGCACAGGCATGCCCAATTAGAAGATAGATGTGAGAGCAAGAGGGATTTGAAATTGGTGTGGTTTGGTGTATTGCAAAGGGAGGGAGGGAGAGAGTTCCAGAGTTTGGATATGGAGCAGGATAGCAGGAGGTTGCCAGGGGAACATGATGGTTTGTAGACTAGTAGGAGGGTTTTGGTTCTCTGATCTGAGTGAGCGGGTAGGAATGTTAGGGGTTAAGGCAGTGGAGAGAGGTCCAGCTCGAGAGTTTGTTAATGAACTTGTGAGCTGTGGTAAGTTTAAGGAATGTCAGGTAGCTGGGTAGTTCGAGCCACTGCAGAGCATGGAGAGAGTGGCAGTGGTGGGATGAGTTTTTAGAGTTGGTAGCAAATTTGCTTATTTTATTTTAGCAACTTCAGTGTATCAAATCCATCCAGCCATCCATACACACCCCTTTTCCCTTTTTGTGCATGAGGTTGGGGTGTCACCGCAACTGTGATAATCATTTAAAGCTAAGGTTCACACTGCTGGGTTTTAACCCTGCCACGGCTGTTCTTCATCACACACTCGTGTTGTATCAAATCTTGTCACTTTAATAGTACCAATAAGTAACCCATATCTATTTAACAGCATGCACATTCTTTCAAGCTTACTTGGCTTCCCCTTTACACTTTTCTTTTTTTGGCAAAATTACTCTTTCTACCACAGATTATGTAACAATAATTAGACACAGAGTAGGTCTCCCTCTCCTGTTTATAGTCACACCTAGTACTCAGGGGTTACACAGTAACTGTGTAGTAACTCCTGTACACGTCTTCACTCTCGTTTTCATCAGCAATGATGTCGTTTTCATTTTTTTATTTTTCCTTTTTATTTGACTTGTATTTTACTGTGTGTACTTCATTTTCCTCAGTTAATTATTCTGAATGTGGATTTGTAATTTCACTCAGTCTCCACCCATTCACATTTTTTGAGAATATTAAATCTGCTTCTCTTAATAGAGTGCCCGCTTGATTGATTATTTTTATAATACAAAGTATTTTGTCTCTATTGGAGTATCATGCAACACACTAAATTCACACTCTCTTGCTTCATTCTTTAGCTCAGTAATGTAATCATCTATAGACCCTGAGGACCTTGTGCCCTTGTGAAAAACAAATGTCAAATAAACAACACTTTTTTTCAAGGCTCAGAATAATGTTTGCCTACTGTCTGACTCTAAGGAAGTCACTTAAACAGACCCAGTGCTCCTGGGCTGAGTCTGAAAAATGCCCATGGGGATTGATGTTCAACTCTAGTTAATAAATACAAATAAGTAAATAAATGTAAACTTCTCTAATTGCTCTTATTCTGCTCTTGAAAGTAAAACTATTACATATCTTCAGTGTGTCTTTTCCAATGGTGTTCACAAACAATTTTCAGGCTTTTTGGTTCTTCCATATTCATAGTGAGGAATACATTTAATTTCCATATCCAAAGCTTTCAGTTTTCTTTTAAATGACTTTGCAATGACAGAATTCCTGATGGTTTCAACTGTTTTTAACTGTGAATTATTCTTTTGCACTTCTAAGTGCACATCTTTCAAAAAACATATATGTACCTTCACTTCTGTAAATATATTAATTCACTTCTGACACCATGTAACATTTGAATGTTACTCAGAATGTTCAATAAATAACAGACACTGTGGATGTGTTGCTAGCTTCCATAAGGTCTTTACTGTGACTTGTTCAAGAAGGAAGTGTATCATGTGACATGAACTTCCTGTGGTTGGGCATTGTGCAAAGTTTTAATTGAGTTTACTGTTCTGGGCTATACACTCAAGTGCATTAGCCTTCCTGTGCTTATTTACTGTATAACTGCATTGTTTAGCCTGATTTAACCAAAAAAAAAAATTCTATCTTGTTTGATAATTTCCCGCCTTTTCTAACTAGAATCGTCCAGTATCCAGGCTTTGCTGGTTTCAGGAATTTAGTTTCAGTGTTCAGAGCTATCCAGACCTTGCTGTGGTAGAGGGAGGTCTTACTGCTTAACAGTGAGAGTGGGAGCATTGTACTGCCTAACACTAGAGGAGTGGTTTCCAGCTCTGAAATTGCAATTTTATTGGCCATTTTGGTCTTATTTCTATCCCTTCCAACTTTCTTGCATAAATACACGCGTTTGCCCGTGTTTGAGCTTGTTTTAGATCAGCAGATCCTGTTTGAGTGTCCTGCAGACTACTACAGCACCAGAAACGAGAAAGAGGGACTGTTTGAGCTAACTGCAAGTACTTTTTACTGAATTTTCTAATGTTTGCTGATTTTAGTCATTTTTATTACCTACACATCTTAGAAAGCTTAAAAAGTAGACTAGCTACTTATTTCACTGTATTTCTGCCTGTAAGTTGTTTTCCAGTTGTGCACTTGCCTTGCTTTATTTAAAAACGTTAAATGTTCAAATTTAACAAAAAAAAAAAAAATTCTATCTTGTTTGCCAGTTTCTCAGTGCCAGAAAGTCTGCTCTTCGAATTTTCCCTTAGAACTAGCTAGTTTATCAGCAGTAGCACTAAAATCTGCATACCTGTGACTAGCACTTGCTCTAAAACTCGCTAAAAAGCACTAAGAAGCCTTAATTTGTTACAAGCACTCACCTCTCCTTGGTAAGAAGGAGAAAATAGCCGTAGGCACTAGACAACCTACAACTGCAAGTACCTTGCCAAAAAGTAAGGGAAAGCAGCTCTTGTACTCCACAAAGATAGCACCTAACCAGGCATGCCCAAGGGTTAGCTTCCGGTGACTTCTCCTGTCCACCTGGTGAATCTGGGCATACTGGGGCAATGCAGCAATTGCCTCATGTATACAGACAACCCACTCCTCCTCCCACCAAACACTACAACCTGTGAGAGATGCACTTACATAGCCAAACTGGAAGCAAAGCTTTCTCCAGCCAAGATTGTGCTAGACAGTCAAGAGGAGAAGGTTAACATCCACGCAACACCTCAAACAACACATAGTCCTTCAAAACCCACACCACCAAAACCGACACATAGCAACACAAAACCCACATATGCAGAGGCTCTTAACATTAATCTGCCCAAGCAACAAGGACCTCTGAAGCTGAAACACAAACAAGCACCACCCCCAAACACAAGCATCACATAGCTCACAATACCAGTGTACCACCCAACAGCAGCCCCTAAGGCAAGACAACGTACCCAACACTTTAGTCATAGGTGACTCTATAGACAGGCACACTGATGTTCCACTCACCAGGCTGAACAAGGAGAAAATGACAGTTAGTTGCCTGTTGGGTGCCAGGATCTGCCACATAACGCATGCTCTCAAGTCACTCCACAACAGGTACAAATATGACTCTGTCATTATCCATGTTAGAGTAAATGACTTGAGGAGTACCTCCCTGGACTACATGAAAAGAGACATGGAAGAGCTCTCAGATCATGTAGCCCAGGCAGGTATGACCCTAGCCCTGAGTAGCATCCTGCCATTGCCCAGAATTATACCACAGTATAAGGACAAAATGACTGACTTCAATAATTAGCTAAGCTTCTGGTGTCATTCAAAGGGGATCCAGTATCTATTTGCCTGGGACAACATGATCGACAAACCACAATGCTTTGCAATCACTGCTAATCACCCTAGGATTCAGGTCACTGGCTAAGGCTCTTGCCACCCCTATAGTGCCTTTTTAAGGCAAGGTTCAAAGGACAAAGCTACCGCTGTAATGGGTACAAGCAAGCAAAATCTGAAGGTAATGCTTACTCAATGCTAGAAGTCTAAACCTCAAGATGCACTCTCGAGGCTCTCCTAAAAATGGAGAACATCGATATCTGTGCAGTAACGGAGACCTGGTTCAAAGCTCCAGAGAGCACCCCTGCAATACCAGGCTACAACTCATGTCATATTTTTTGGCAACTAAACCAGGACCGAAACACTAAAGGTGGAGGAGTGTCCATATTCACCAAGGATATTCACACCTCCAGGCTGGTTGCCCAACACAATGCATCTGAAATTCTCCAGGTGCAACTAACACTAGGTGAAACTGCAATACAAATTATAGCTTGCTACAGATCCCCCACCATGCCCCAAGATTCTCACTACACCTTTCTAAACATACTGGAAAATATTAAGATACAACCAAACACCCTAATACTGGGTGATTTCAGCTACCCTGCCGTTAACTGGGAAAACTACTCCTGTACCAACACCTTTGCTCAACAGTTCTTGGAATTTATAAATTCCAATGCCCTAGAGCAACTAATTCATAGTCCCAACAGGGGTACCAGTATTCTAGACCTGGTCATTACCAACATGGGAGATTGATGCTCCACACCAGTCGTCACTACCTCGTTGGTCAGATCAGACCATAAGCTAATCACCCTTGACATCCACATCCCACCCCCCTTTAAGGAAACCAGTGTAAAAAACTTCTCCAAAGCCAACTTCATGCTTCTCAAGTCAGAAGTAACAAACTTCATGACACCCATGCAGATGGGAACTGGAAGTTCAGCTGCTGAATCCTACATTAAGGTGCTGTACGAGCACTTTCACTTGTGCATGGACTGAGCCATCCCAAATAGAATCAAGAAACTGTCCTCTAAAAAAAGGAAGCCAATCTGGTGGTCCTCTGCCATAAACAAGCTATACAACAGATGGAAGAAACTGTTTCAGAAAAGAGGAAGAACCCAGGATTCAAAAAACTCCCTCACCAGCCTCAGTAGAAAGCTAAGATCCTTCATAAAGTCTTCCAAAGCTAGTTACGAAAACAAAATTGCCAAAGATTCCAAAGACAACCACAAAGCATTCTATAGCTTTGTCAAGAACCTAAATGGAAATACTCAGATCTGCTCTGAGTTACAGTAGAATGGCACTAGATATACTGATCCCAAGGATATTGCCAATATCCTGTCAGATTCAGTGCCAACTTCACCCCCCTCTCACCCCCTAAAGGGTCCATCTCAATACTGAAAGAATGCCAAATTCTGGTAATCACAGGCACTTGGGTAAAAAACGCACTCTCCAAAGTCAAGAATACAGTATCCATGGGACCAGACGACAACCTGGGCTGTGTACTGCATGAACTACAAAATGAACTGGCACCTCACCTATGTGTCATGTTTAATCATAGCCTCAGCTCAGGCTTCGTGCCCACAGAGTGGCACACAGCTACAGTCATTCCACTCCACAAGGGGGGATCCACTTTGGACCCTGAGAACTACTGTCCCATCAGTCTGTCAAGCCTGATCTGCAAGGCCATGGAATGTATTATCATGGAACTATAAACAAAGACATTGGCAACCTTCAAACACTGGACCCCACCCAGTTTGGGTTCGTGAAGGGCCGATCTTGCCTCCTGAACTTGATCAACTTCTTCAAATCAGTCTCCAGAGCCGTGGATGAGGGTAAGGTGGTTCACACAGCCTACCTGGACCTTACCAAGGCTTTCAACACTACCCCCCACCCTGGAATCATAGATAAACTTACTAAGCTGGGCATTAATCCCTGCGTCACTCGATGGGTTGCAAACTGGCTTACTGACAGAACACACACTGTAAATGTAGCCGACTCTAAATCCAGCTCCAGACAAGTGACAAGTGGTGTACCACAGGGTTTTGTCCTGGGACTACTCTTGTTTGGCATCTACTTCTCTGATGTACAGGCCAACACTAAGGGACGCTGGCTTACAAAGTTCGCAGATGACTGCAAGCTGGGAGCCATTAATGAATCCCCAAATGATGTGGATATACTACAAAAAGGCCTTACCGAAACATATGCCTGGTGCCAGAGCAATGGGCTCAAGCTAAATGACAAAAAATGTCTAGTTGTCCCCCTTTGGGAAAAACACGTACCTGTGAAATACCACATAGGTGGCAGTACACTAAATACCAAAAGTGTGATAACAGACCTAGGGACACAGGTGGACAGTGGTCTCACCTTTGATAACCACATAGCCACAACAATTAGAAAATCATTCTACGTGGCACACCTCATCACTAAGAGCTTTTCATCCAGAAAAAAGGAGGTCATTGTCCCTCTGTACTCATCCCTCATTAGACCCATTATAGAATACAATGCCCCGTTTGGTATTTACCTCACAAGACATCTATAGCAACTAGAAAGGTCGCAGAAATACCTCACAAAAAGAATCACAGGCCTAAAGCAGATGCCTTATGCTGACTGTCTAAAGAAACTCCAGCTATACTCTGTCATATATCGCCTACTCAGAGGTGATCTCTGCCTAACATACAAGGCCATGTCAAACCCAGAGTTGTTGGGCATGCTACACTTAAAGAAATCCCAATCCCTCCAAGCCACATGCTCCAGGGATCTTAACCTTGTCATGACGATGAATAGAACATGCTGGAGGGATAAGTTCCTTACCCAGACACTCCCCATGCTCTGGAATAGGCTGCTCATACATGTCAGGCAGAGAGCGCCTCAATGGCCCTCTTCAAGAGGAACTTTGACAATTGGATGGGAGATAGGAAATTCACTCCGGGGATCACATCAGTAGCCCTTCTAGACAGGGGTCCAGGAAAGTAAATATTTGTGGGAAGTAATAGCCAGGGAATCTTTATGGCTAGGCTTGTATAGGCCCTAGGGCCAATCGGTTCATAGGTAAGTACTAGGCTATGAAACTATACATTGACAGAGTGAAGTCGCTGTTACTGTACTCACTAGCATACAGACTACTTAGAGAAGACATGTGCCTGGCCTACAGAGCAATCTCAGATCAAGACCTAATGGAAATGCTGCACATGCAGAAGTCAAATAGGACAAGGGTCACCCATTCCATGGACCTTAACCTGGCCTGTGACATATATAAGACCTGCTGGAGAGACACATATGTTTCTCCGAGGTTCCCACTCCTCTGAAATATGCTACCAATTCCCATCAAACAGAGCCCCTCTATGACCCTGTTTAAGTGTAGCCTGGGTGACTGGATGGTAAACTGTAAACTCCTGCCAGAGATTTTACCTATGACCATCCTAGATATGGGCAGTCTTTGCTAATTAAGATCTCGGGTTTTGGCAAGATCCTTTATATTGGGTTTCTCTAGTGCTATATTGGGTACACATGGCTAGGCTTATAAAGACCTTTGGATCAACAACCCAGTAACCACCTATGAACCTATAATCTGTTTACTTGGGAGGTAAACCAGTTTAAAAAAAGATCATTTTCAGTCTTGGCTAAAGACCACTGCATACTCAAATATTTACACAGTAGTACTTACCAGTATGGTAAATTCATATCCATGATCAGTGTTCCATTGTACATGGGCATAGCCCAGTTAGGCTAACTTGATTAACAAAAGCTAATTAAAGACATAAGTAAAAAAGGCTATTCTATATACATTATAGGTACTGAGGAGATTACATACCCAAACCTGGAGAAGCATTACTCCTGTGACCTTACATTTTGCGAGTGGATTCCTGACAAAGGATTAAAAATTCCTAAACATTTGGAAGAATTAAATGGACAGAAACCACTGGTTTGCCAGATGACATCTCTACAGACTGCATCTTTTGATGCCTGAGACCATGTATCACGAACAGGTAAACAAAAGGGCCTCAACTCTGTTAAATTGCAGTAGGACACAGTTTAGTCACTGCTGATCAATGTTTGACTGAAAGCCCTTAGCTTTAATATCAAGCCATTATAGGAAACAATTTAGAGATCGAGTCTGCTAGAAGTATTGTCAAGATTCTGGCTGCACACAAGAGGTTGACTGCTCCCCCACCCCCACCCCAGTACAGCATGCCTGTGGCAGACACTGCATAATTTGAATGTATTGTGTTACTAGGTAGGGTTGCCACCTTTTCAAATGGCCAAAGTGGGACATTTTTGGTACAAACATCAGATTTTACAGGCCGATACATACCCACGGTCAGTACAAAGGATAGAACTTAACTTTTTTGCCTAAATAAAAGCTTATTCTTGTAGCATTTTAGTTGCTTATTCTGTTTCTTATAACATTTAGGTATTTTAGATACAGAATAACTGTCTTATGCAACTATTACATAAAATATAGGAAATAATTTTGTCCTAAAATCTCAGGACATTTGCCATTTTTTAATTTTTTTGTCAGGACACAACTGCCCAAAGAGGGACTGTCCCTCGTAAAGTGGGACAGGTGGTAACTCTATTACTAGGTGAGGTGTCAATTTGTAGGCATTACTCGGTAGTCTAGAACAATGGGATACAGCATGCTAAATCAGTACATGCATACCAGAAATTAAAACCAACTAATAAATGGGGAAAATATAAATGCTGGTCTGAAACACAAGTACAGGTATTGCAAAATTAATAAATAAGAGTTTCTAAATCTACAAATAGCAATACATAATTCTAGGTGTAGGTTACAGTGAATTAGAAACTGAAACCAAATATAAACAGGAAAATGTAAAAAGTACTAAACACATATATTATTTGCAGAAAAGACAACAGTTTATTTTTGTATAGATTGTGTTGCAAAACTGCAATCTGTCTGCAATGAAAGTTGCCCTCTGGCATACTATTTTATAACAAAACCCCAACTGCTGTACCTCCGGGTAAATGGCAGAAAATATTTCAAGCTTTTTTGCATTTTTGATACAGACAGATTGCTGTCTTTTGTGCAATAATTGAACAATTACCATTGCAACCACGCCATTGAAGGGTGTAGATTCTACCAGGGAAGTTGTGGCAAAGGTCCAAATAAAACATGGGTGGGACTGGCACTGTGTAAGCAAATACATAGGTTTCAGAAAATATTTTAAGGACTGCATGACTGGAACATGTGGTGATGGAAGCTAAAAAAAAACAGAACTGACATAATTCTAGGCTTTAGATGTTATATTCCAGAATTATGGAACCTGACGAACATGAAGCCCAGTGGATATACTGCCATGTAAATACACTAGAAAATGAATTTACTGAAGAAAAGCATGACAAAGGCGAACGAGGATTACATTAACTGCAGATGCCGCCTCCTATAACAACAAGTAGTGCTCAGTTACAGATATCAAGGTAATGATGCCTTTCAGATTCAACATCATCCCTGCTTTTTTACACAGCAAAATCAGACTCCACAATAAATCTTAAACTGTTTTATGATTTAATGCAGACTTGTAAAATAATTACTCTGAAAGTAAGTATACCTTCCACTTCATTAAATCAACTCTTGCACTTTCTGTCAATGTGCACCAGAAATACAAACTGTGCCTGCTTCTCCCTTTTCATTTCATCTCATTGAGTAAATGGTTCTGGTATGGCTTCAGGAGTAAAATTCAATACTTTTAACACTCAGAAATGTCATGCCTAAGTGTTTAACTGACACTGAAATAGAAAACTCATTCTTAGATTTGAAACCTGTTATTTCTGTTTGAAATCATTTTTACAGGGGCTTCCCCTATACTCATAACTCCCCATGCCACTTCATTTTACTAATTCTAATCTTTATGTCCCGAAGAAAAGTGAATTTCTTGTATGCAGTCATGATATGTAAACAAAAACTAAATGTGTTTGCAACTAAATCACACTGGAGCTGTTTACAATTGTTATATTTGAAGTATGTATGTATCTTTTTTTCTTGGCAAAAAATCATAGATCATTCATTCATCTGATGAATCTTAAATTGTTATTTATAAGACTAATATTTACAAGCCGGGTGACACCAGTTGATTACTGATTTCAGCGTTATCACTAAGGATACTTAAATTTAAGAAGCTGAGAAAAGGTGTAACAAGGATGAAAATCATACTTCTCAACCTCTTAGAGCAAGAAATCTGGACAAAGCAATAAATAAAAGTAGGACAAAAGCCCAAAATAGAGACAGTTTTCAAATATTGCTCTTACAAACTTAGAAAGTTAATAAAACAGCAGATTTTGCACTAGAAATAATTTTCTGAAGGATATGAAGTTTGGAACTCAAATGTCTGTCATTATTTTCTAATGTCAGTCTTTAATGATTTGCCACTATCTGCCAGAAAAACTGAATTTTATAAAAATTGACCAAAATATGAAGCAAAAATCTTGACATCCTGGGAAAATCTGTACAGTTGACAGGTATGATAATTATTAACATTGTTTAGGATCACATGATTTTGAAAGTAGTATTTTAAGTGTGGTATACTTGTGCCCGCTGAGAGTTTTAAGGCCAAGACAGAGCATGCAGACAAGTCTCAACAAGGGACAAATGTCTTTTGAGAAATAAAAAAGACAAGAGAACAGGTAGACCTTGGATTCCTGTTTTCCTCAGTCTTGAGTTGAGGATGCATTGTGCCATTGAGTATCCAAGAAAGTTGAAGTCAAGTATGAAGGGGGGAACCAGGCAGGAAATTGTTCCTGTTTAATAAAATTTGGAAGATACTCCCAAAAGCTGAAAAGGAAAGGTGCAGATAAGTGAACCTTACATACACCTATGTGAGTTAAAACCTCTTCAGTGACAATGACACTGCTTTGAAATCCTGTGTGAAGAATTTCTTCAAGGACTGACTGTATTTGCTAAAGCTGCTATAAAGAACTGGACTTTATTTTTATTTTATTTTCTCCATTTGATATAAGAAACCATGTTTTTATTTATGTATTTATTTATATACATCTGTTTACCTGGATGATCCAACTAAGTAAAAAAAAGAAGTTATGTACTCACCATAACGTTCCATCTGAGTAGTTCTATTTCATTTGTCTTCAACCTGTGGGTACCGGATCCATATCAGATCCTTGCCAGTAAGTTCACTATCATCTGCTCTGAGCTCCAAGCTCCTCCCTTTACCCATAATACACCTCCACTACCTTCCAACCCCCAGATCGAGTTTGCTGCCACTTATACTGAGAACCCGACCTGAAAAAACACATTATGCACTTAAAAACTGCAGCCAAACAGGCTGTCCATACAATAAGGCCAGGAGGAAGCAGGAAGGGACGGTTGAAGACAAATGAAATAGAACTACTCAGATGGAATGTTATGGTGAGTGCATAACTTCTTTATCTGAAGTAGTTTACTTCATTTGGTCTTCAATCTGTGGGACAGAATCCCCAGCTACTAAACTCCTGGGTGGACCTCATGGAAGGATATTCCGGAGCACAGCGGATCCAAAGGATGCTCTCCTTCTAGAAGTCAAATCCAATTTGTAGTGAGAGATAAAGTTATGAGATGAGGACCAAGTAGCTGCAGAACAAATATCATCCAATGAGACTCTAGACCAAAAGGCCACAAAAGTAGCCATTGACCTAGTGGAATGAGCTTTCTCCTGACCCGGAGGAACAAACCTTTATCCTTATAGACCTGAAGGATGCACAAGGAAATCCACCTAGCAATAGTGACCTTAGAGACAGGTTTACCCAAAAAGGGTTTAGAGAAGGACACAAACAATTGAGCAGATTTACGAAAGGTTCTAGTCCTGTGTAAATAAAATAGTAACTGTCTATGAACATCCGACAAGTGGAGCCTGTAGTCCATTTTGTTAGCAAAATTTGGAAAGAAAACAGGTAAGTAAATGGTCTGATTGATGTTAACTTGTGATGCAACCTTGGGAAGAAAGGACGGATGGGTCCGAAGGGAAACCCTATCCTTATGGAAAATCATATATGGAACTTTAATAGACCATGCTTGTAGTTCTGAAACCCTTTTAGCAGAGGTTATAGCGACTAGAAATGCTGTTTTCCAAGACAAAAACTTAAGATCTGTGGTTGCTGCAGATTCAAATGGAGGAGCTACCAAAGCTTGAAGAACCATAATAAGGGCCCATGGAGGAACAGGATCCTTGACTGAGGTGTGTAATAGGAAAGTACCTTTAACAAAGGCTTTACACAGTCTGGAAGAGGCCAGAGAAGCAGAATTCTCACCCATGTGAAAATGAGAGATGGCAGCTAATTGAACTTTGATAGTAGAAGAGCTTGCTCCTTGTTGAAATATATTTGCAAGAAAGTTTAGAATGGCAGAGATAGGAGCTGTGAAAGGGTCTAAACTCCTTTGAAAAGCCCAAAAAGAAAAATGCTTCTATTTGCTGTGGTAAATCTTCCTGGTGGAAGACTTATGAGCTGCCACCAGAATAGATTAAGAGGATAATCCAAGAGTCCTAGCAATTAGGGGAACTGCAGCAGCCAAGCCGTGAGCTTCAAACTGTCCAGGTCAG
Organism: Protopterus annectens; assembly: GCF_019279795.1. Classification (NCBI taxonomy): domain Eukaryota; kingdom Metazoa; phylum Chordata; order Ceratodontiformes; family Protopteridae; genus Protopterus; species Protopterus annectens. The sequence continues at coordinate 45,290,346 of NC_056741.1, forward strand.
ATGAGGAACCCCCGAGGGGTGTGAAATAAGATCCTAAATGGGATCCAAGATCCAAGGTGGAGCCAGAAGATGAGACCAAAGGAAGGGAAACCATACCTGGTGAGGCCAAAACGGGGCAATGAGGATCACTTTGCTCCCCAGTCGACAAGCTTTCTGTAGAAACCTTGGAATAAGAGGTACTGGAGGGTAACCATACAGAAGACCGGGAGGCCAAGCATGGATTAGAGCATCTCTGGGGGACTCCCCTGACTGGGGGTTCAGAGTGAAGAACTCACTGCACTTCACATTGGAAGGAGATGTGAAGAGATCGCAGCAAGGCTGACCCCACTCCAGAAAGATCTGCTCCGCTACTGAATGATTCAGAGACCACTCATAAGGCATCAGTATAGTCTGACTTAACCTGTCCACTAGGATGTTGGACCATCCCGGAATGTGCGTTGCTATGAGAAAGAGACTGGTGGAGATCACCCATTCCCAAACTCTCATGGCCTCATGACAAAGGGGGTAAGATCTGGTCCTTCACTGTTTGTTGATATACCAGATCATTGACATGTTGTCTGATTGAATTGCAATGGTTCCCAGAGGAAGAAAGGCACGAAGGGCCTGCAACACCAAAAGGACAGTTCTCATCTCCAGAACATTTATATGCAAACTGGTCTCGACAATCCTGCCCAAACAATGCCCCTCCACCCAAGTTGGGAGGCATCCGTGGTCACTGTGGCTTGGACAGGGGCTGGAACAAAAGGTCATCCCTCCAAGATTACCGGAGAGTGCATCCACCAAAGAAGGGACGACCTGCAGACTCGACTGAGGTGTATTGGATACAATTGCACCATTAGAGTCCACTGTAGGTTCATAGGTTCATACTAGGCTATCTGCCCTAGGGCATTTATAAGCCTAGCCAGAATGTGTTTGGCTTTCGCCACCCATTTTAAATTTATTTTGCTATGCCCTTTTTCGAGGTTAGTATACTGTGCCTCTGTCTAATAGTGACACAGAAGTGATACCCGGGGTAAACCTACGATCTCCCATCCACTCATCAAGATTCCTCTTGAAGAGAGTCAATGAGGGACTCTGCCTAACCTGGACTGGGATTTTATTCCAGAGTGAAGGGAGTCTCTGGGTTATGAATCTGTCCCTCCAGCATGTCCTATTTATTTCAGTGCTGAGGTTCAAGTCTCTCAAGCGCGTAGCTCGATGGGATTTGGATTTTCTGAGGTGCAGCATGTCCATTAATTCCGGGTTGGACATAGCTTTATACGTCAGGCACAGATCGCCTCTGAACAGGCAGTACTCGCTTGTGTAACTGAGCGCATGGAAGAAGCGTTATGGTCACTGCCATAGAACCTAGGGTCCTCAAAAATGATTCTGCCGAGGGAAAATGAGAACGGTAGATCAGGGAAAAATGCAGCCTCAGGTTTCGAACTCTTTCTGTGGTCAGGAAGATTTTGCACTGTAGTGTGTCTCTCTATGCCCCAATGTAGTCTATCACCTGGACAGGATTTAGAAGAGATTTGGATGCGTTGATTGTAATCCCCAAGTGAAGTACAAGCTTTAAAAAATAATCCCTGGTTTGACAAAGTAGACGCCTGGTGGGAGCAGTGAGGAGCCAATCGTCCAGGTACGGGTAGATCTGAATCCCCTGAAGCCTCAGGTGAGCCGCTACTACCACCATCACTTTGGTGAACACCCTGGGGGCTGTGGTAAGACCAAAGGGTATGGCTCAAAATTGGTAATGATTGACTCCTAGCTGGAAGTGGAGGAACCTCCTGGAGCTTCTGTGCATCTTTATGTGATAGTAGGCATCCTGGAGGTCTAATGAGCACATCCAGTTGCTCTCTTGAAGGTACAGCATGATGGACTGTAATGTGACCATTCGGAATTTTTCTTTGGCAACTGACAAATTCATGGTAGATAGGTCCAGAATGGGCCTTAAGTCCCCCGTTTTCTTTGGCACCAAAAAGAACCTGGAGTAGATGCCCGATCCGGACTGATATGGGGGGACGGGTTCGATGGCTCATTTCTGTAGCAGCTTGGAGATTTCCAGTGCTGCTGCCTCCCTTTGTATGGGTGGTACGTCTGGGAGGTGTTTGGGAGGTATGGGAGGAAATACAAAAGGGACTGACTATCCTCTGGATATGATCTGAAGCACCCAGTGGTCTGATGTTATGGACTCCCATGCCGCCATGTGCAATGACAATCGGCCCCCGACTGCCTCCAGAGTAGAGCAGTCGGGCAACCCCTCAGGGTTGCTGTCCGGACCTGTCTAAGAATGGTTCTCGAGTCCCAAAATTGCTCTGACCCCCTCTACCTCTGGGCCGGCATCTATCCTGTCCCCATCTGCCTCTGGGGGGGGGGAGAAGAGCCCTGAGTGTCCCGGGAATACTGAGACTTCCTGAACCACATCTTCTTTTGCCCTCTCTGATTCTGGGAAAAGGATCTTTGAGGGTTCAAGAAGCGGATTCCGATAGCAGACAGTATCTTCCCATCTTTCTCATTCTGGGCCAAAGTCTCTTTGATGGTCTTACCAAAAAGGTAGAGCCATCATAAGGGCTGTTGTCAAAAGATGCCTTGAAAGTTTCCAAAAACTGACATAATCTGAGCCAAGAGTTGCACCTCATGGACATGCCGGACCCAGCTGCCCTAGCTGCTCCTTAAGTAGCATGTGGAAGGAGTCGCATGGACGTATTGGAAACTGCTTTTAAAGTGTCCATCCTCACGGAGAATGTGTCTTTGTCCTTATGCAACATGGACTTAGGGGGAGACTCAGCCAGTTCCTTGGCCAGGTTGTGCTGTAGTCTAGTAACATGGGCCAGGTAGTTCAGCACCCTGATGGAAAAGGTCACTGATGCATAAACCCATTTCCCTAAGCGGTCCATCATTCAAGACTCTCGGTCGGAGGGTTGAACTGAGGAACTTTTCTGGGCTAGTTCATTTTTAGTGGCTGCTGCTACCACCATAGCATCTACAGGGGAGCCCTTGTTTCACACAGGTCTATCTGAGGGTAGACCCAAGATCTTGTCTGGATGTTTTGGGATTGGTTCCACAGTGTCCAGCTCCTTCAGGCCCATGAGGTGACCAGGTCCACCAGAGGATCTGCGGGAGGGGAAACCCAGGAAGTAGATGGGCCCATGCTGAAAGCCTCCAGGAACACTGATCCATCAGAAGAAGGCTTGGGGGTGGACCAACCTCCCCGCTGGTGTAGGATTTCCATGATGTCTCCTTGGGAGGTGATCTGGTGGAACCTTTCCCATCATCCAAATCTGTGTCCTCAGTGAGGGACTCGGGGGAGTAAGTGCCTCCTCTTACACGTATGCTTGTGAGGCACGTCTCCGGTGGGAGAAACTCGCAAGCCACTTGTTCTTCAGGGAGAACTGCCTGGGGCTCCTCGAGCATGGGCTGTCCCTCTGGTAAAATGATGGGATTCGTAGACAGAGCCGAGGGAGTCAGGGCGGAGTCCAAGGAAATAGTCAAGGGTCACAATCCAGTAGAAAGAACCCTTTCTACCACGTCGAACGCTGAGGGAGAATGAGCCTCCTGGGGCACCATTAAGGAAACCGCTCTCCCCGGATCCGATGCGAGAATCAGAGCCCGGCCTGAAGTGGACGGAGCTCCTGGGGGAAATTTGGCCCGACAACATCAAAGCCGATGGAAAAAGTTCAGATCCCTCAGATCTGACACCCAGGCTCCGGCTCTGAGAGCCACTTGGATCCGAACTGGTCAGATCCAATACATTCCAGGCAGCTGCCGGCATTGAGGAGACAGGTACCATTGGCACCGACCCCCTGACTAAGGCCATCCTTGGATCCAAATACTCTGTACCTGGTGGATGGATCAGAGAAGGAGAAATTGTTGTGAAGAAAGGAAGTGAGTTCCCCCCTCCAGAGGGAGAGGGGGTTGGCAAGGCTCCCATCTGCATCTAATAAATGAATGAACCTTCTCATCATTTTATCCATGTCAACTTCAGATAAAGTACGGGCGGATCTCGACAAGACCACGGACTCCAAACTGGCAGGTCAAGGAACCAAGGCCCTAGATGGTGGTCTTGACTCCTCTGGCTCCGGTGAAAATCTTGGAGATCGGAGCCGAGAGGAGTCACGGATCCTAGCCTGACTTTTGGTGGAAGTAGAAGCAGAAAGGTCCAGGGACCTCTTACATTTTTCTGGTCTATGCTCTCTCTCCTTCTCTCTACTCCTTCTGAACTCCACTTCCACAGGCTTAGAAACGGGAGGTTGAGTCCCAGCCTGGGAGGGAGGAGAAGCAAGGGCAAAAGAGGAAGGACAGCCAGCAACAGCAGCCACTGTGACCAAAGCAGTAGAAGAGGCAGCTGCCTAAGTGGTGGGTAGAAGGCCTTTCGGGGCCAACTTAGCCCTTCTATCCTTAATAGCACGTGGGTTAAAACCCGCTCAAATGGTACAGTCAGTACTTAAATGTGCTATACCCGAGCACATAACACAAAGAGTGTGGCCATCGGCTGATGACAATTTGTGGCCACACTCAGTGCACCTCTTGAAGACAGGCTTGGGGTCAGCCTTGTCTCTGCAGAAGAAAACAGCACACACACAAGAGAAGGAAAAAGAGAAAAAATACTTATTTCCTTCTCAAACCCACTCACCACTCAAAGGCACATAGAAAGCTGAGGGGGGAGGAGAACCAACACACTCTAACAAACTAACACTGATAAACTACAAGAAAACCCTAACACATGATGCACCAGCAAGGGGAGGAGGAGAGGGAACCTACACTAATCAGCTAACACTCAAACAACTAAGAAAAGACTGCTTACTAAACAAATAACACAACTCACAAACTCGGAGCTCAGGATCACGATGCTTCAGGCAAGCCGCGGCAAATAAGATCTAGGTTGGAAGGTAGTGGAGGTGTATTATGGGTAAGGGGAGGAGCTTGGAGCTCAGAGCAGATGCTAGTGAACTTGCCGGCTCAGATCTGATATGGATACGGTACCCACAGGTTGAAGACCAAATGAAGTAAACTACTTCAGATCTATATTCTCAACAGAGGCCCAAGGAGAAAAGCTCCACATTATACATACAGAAAAGATACCTGGGGTCCAAAAAATTAAAAAAATATAATAATTTATTTATTTTTATTTAATATTTATTTACAGGGAGTGTCTGACTTGGAACAAAGCCAATTTTCAGCAGAGGCCTGGGGAAAAATGCTCCAGATGCATGTTTTTGTAATGTGGGAGGAAACCAGAGTACCTGGAGAAAACCCGCATGAACACAGGGAGGACATGCAGAAACCGCACAGAAGGCACTCCAGCCGAGATTCGAACCGGAGAACCTCTTGCTGTGAGGTGACAATGCTACCACTGCACCATTGCACCATCCAGTAATTAAACGTGTTACTGAAAAAATTGGACAACTGCGTAAAATTTAGACATTTCTGGTGGAATACAAAAATATTTAAATGAGATAAAAGAGTTAGTGAGAGAGAGATATTGTATAGTAAGTAAAAGAGCAATGTGAGGAAGAAGGGGGAGGTAAGAGAGTAAGTTAGGAATGTGATAGGTGGGTTTAAAGTAGATATACAATATGAAAGTAGTGGCCCAAACCTGACTAGAAGGTTTGAGTCACATTTGACAGGGTATTTGCTGAAGTCCTATATGAACTTAGAAGATACATGTTGAAGACTACCAAAAACTGAAATAAATGTTGGTAAGAGTTGGAGTTTCATCTAAGTATCTTAAAACAGCTTTCTCAGAATACTTTCCCATATTTTATAACTGGACATTTAGCATGGCTAGACCAGTAATGTCACAAATGACCGATTTAATGCATATATTAAAACTGTGTCTAGAATGTCCTGTGGACGTGTAGGTAAAATTATGGAAATACTGGCAGTAGGCACATTTAAAAAGGCATTCCCTAGTAGTTCAAGAAATTGGATATTCCAGAAGGGTCAATATTATTTCTTCGACAGGCTGTCTAATGCTCAAGGATCGACACCTAAGTGTCGAAGTTTCAAAATCGCGAACGGCCATATAAGTGAATTCTTTCCTCGGGAAAGAATTTGCTTGGCCATTATCGGGGATTTGCCCTTTCCCCAATGTAGAGCGATCTCAGAGTTGGTATATTTAGTTGGCGGATGTGGGGGGTGAATCCCTCACTATATTTAGATTGAAAAGTTAATTTTATTTCCGGACGGCCTAGCGAATTCTTTCCCAAGGAAAGAATTTGCTTATATGGCCATTCGTGATTTTGAAACTTCAACGCTTAGGTGTCGATCATTGAGCATTCGACAACCTAAGCTGTCGAAGAAATAATATAGACCCATTAAATGGAGGGGTTTCTGTATTTAGAATGCATGATTTCATTATTTAAATGCAATACGTGTGGAAGCACAAAACAGCTATTAAGCAGAAATTTGGAGTAATAAGTGCGCATGGAGACAAAAGAGAATACCCTATAACACGGGTAGAAATATACAAACCCTTGTAGGGAAAGTGTTACAGTTTTTGGCTCTAATGTATAATCTGGCACACGATATGATAATTGGCCAATATTTTTCTCATTTTAAAGAACTGTAGAAATTATGGGGTGAAAATGTTCAACTAGATACACTGCAAGAAAGACAAAACACCAAGAAAGGAAATTGCGTAGTCCTAGAAGACACAAAATGAACTAAGCTTTGGCTTTGGTTAGAAGAGTAGGACAAATCTGATACAGAATCTTTTTTAAAAGACTCTTGTTATTAAAACAATGAAGTCAGTACACAGACTGACAGAGAGGCTGAGTCCTGACGAAAGACTCAAATTTGTAAAGCAATACAGAAGGCAGTGTGGAACCTAACAAAGAAGGACAAATAGTTTAGAAAACATTAAAAGAACGGAGTGTAGAGACTGAAGAAGTAACAAATGAATCTCAATCTGAAGAAAAGGGGAAAGGAGAAAGTGAATAACGAATTTAACAAAACAGAAAGGGAAAACAGAATAAAGCCCTAAGCTTCTCCCTGCTATAGTAATTCTGTCAGAAACAGAACTCTAATGGTAAGGAAAGTAAAAAAACACTAAAAGAGAGAAAGCGAAACTACCAGCATCCAATTGGAAGGAAATTATTTTCATGAGTTGCATTTTATATGGGATGAACTAGATGAAGAGAAAAGCATGTGCCTGTTCTTGTAGGACAAGAGGGCATAGCCTCTATTTCAAATAAGAGTAATGATAAAAACAATGCTGACTTATTAGACTTATAGATACATCATGTAGACTTCAAAAATGCTGAGTGGTAGCTAGAAAGAGCCCAAAGAAAGAGTAGATGGGGAGTCAAAGGCACACAATGTCCATATTTTTAACCAGGAAATGTCATTCCCCACAGGGTAATAAAGGCAGGAACATATAATGAGCCAGATGTTAGTTTCAAGAACATTTAGAATTCATGTAATGAAGTTAGGGGTCTATATTAAAAGACTAAAAAATCAAAATCATGAACGCCTAAAGAGCGAAAGAAACGGAACCTCGAACTTGCTATTGTGGGGGGCGCAGCCCCTCACACCCCCTGTTAAATATATATTCCAACTCTGAGATCGCACTACAGTGAGGAAAGGGTAAATATTCCAATCTTCACTGTACTGCGATATGACAAACAGCACTTCGAGGTTCCATTTTTTTAGCTCTTTAGGTTTTCGTGGTTCTGCTCTTTTGGTCTTATATAGACCCTGAAGTTAGCACATAGCTACACTGTGGGTGGTCATTTAGCAATGGTTAAACAAAAGATGGAATTTTAGCTGGATTTTACTGGCCTGGCATTATGAATCACATACACAATGTTTGTGCTGCTTGCCTAAGAATATCAAAAGACAGCACCCAACCTAGGATTTAAGAACCATTTAATATCTTTACCCAATGAGTATGTACTATTTGAACACATAGCAATGAACATTTGTGGGTCCATTTGTAAAATCAAGTAAGGACAGTCAGTATATCCTAGTAATTATTGGCCATAAAATGAAATTTCCCAAGGAAGTACCCTCATAAAAAGTCAATACAAAGACTGTAGTGAAATAACTGGTACTGCTTTTTTATAAGGTAGGAATATCTTGCAAAATTACCACTAATCAAAACACCTCATCAATATCTAGAGTAATGCATGCTTTTTACCAATTGTTTTAAAGTGAAACAGTTAAGAACAGCTGCATTCCATCCACAAAAAAATAGGTTAGATGAACACTTCTATGTTATTGTAGGTCATCAAAGTAGATGTGAGAGACAGGAACCAATTGCTTCCATATCATTCATTTACTGTAAACAAATTACCCCAAGCTTCTCTATGGTAGACATTGATTTAGCAAAAGGAACATTGGTGGAATAAAAAAAGAAGTTATGTACTCACCATAACATTCCATGTTTGTTGTCCATATTCTCGCCTTCATTCTTGATGGTTGGGTTTGAAACCGAGCATCGGTTCCTGCTCAGCCCCATACTAAAGCTCAAGAGTTTTCAGTGGCTCGAGGCTACACCCTATCCCAAGATCCCTAGCAACAGTTAGCCAGATCTCGTTTGTAAGAAAAACAGTCACTAGACTATCCAACCCACTATGGTAAATACAACCCAAACCTTCTGCCCATAACTCATGAGCCCCAAAGGGAATCAGAGAACTCATAGCCAATTTAAAAAAAATATTTCTCTCAATCCTCCAGGAAGGGGGAAGGAGGGTGGGATGCAAGAATGAAGGCGAGAATATGGACAACAAACATGGAACGTTATGGTGAGTACATAACTTTATTTATTTATTTATTTTACATTTGTTAACTGGGAAATTCCGACTGGACCAGGTCCATTTTCAGTGGAGGCCCGGGGAGAAAAGCTCCAACATCAAGTTATACAAATACAGTACATCCAGCATAATACACAAAACAGGTTACATCATGTATGCTGAGAATAGTAATATAACAAGAATTAATAAAAACCTTAATTCTTGATGGTTGGGACAGTGTCCCCAGCACCTTCTTCTCGGGTGGCTCAAGGGAATAAACTCTTCAGAACAGTGGAACCAAAGGACGCCCTGTTCCGGGAGACCACATCTACTTTGTAATGAGTGATAAAGGCATGAGGGTTAACCCATGCGGCTGCAGCACAAATTGAATCCAAAGGAAGTCTGGCTTGAAAGGCAGTGGAAGTAGACATAGTTCTAGTTAAATGACCTTGAATTTTCCCTGGCAGCTGCATGTACTGAGAGTTATAAGCATAAGTAATAGTGTCTGTAAGCCATTTAGATAAAGTGACTTTTGAAACTGAAGTCCCTTTTCTATTTTCTGAGAATGAAATAAACAGTTGGTCAGATTTTCTCAGTTCCTTAGTCCTATGTAAGCAAAAACGTAACTGCCTATGGACATCCATTTGGTGAAGCTTGTATTCTGCCTTGTTGCCATGACTGGGGAAAAAATACAGGTAGCTCAACAAACTGATTTAAATTGGCCTCAGAACATACTTTTGACAAAAAAGGACAATTTGTCCTGAGAGAGACTCTGTCTTTGTGGAAGATCAAATAGGGATGATGGATAGATACAGCTTGCAATCCTGAAACCCTCTTAGCGGAAGTAATGGCTGTTAGAAAGATTGTCTTCCAAGTTAAGAACTTTAGTGGACAAGAGGATGCTGGTTCGAATGGAGGGAGAATTAAAGAAGCTAGTACCAAAGGAGGTCATGGTTCTCTTATGGGAGGTCTTAAGAGGAATGTACCCCTCATAAAAGCTTTGCATAATCCGTGAAACATAATATTGGATCTCATGTCTCCTACTACCATATGGTAGTTAGATATGGTAGTTAGTTGTACTCGTATCATGGCTGCAGCCGCACCTTGATTAAAGGTTTCTGTTAAAAATTCAAGAATTGCTGATATAGGGGCTGTAAAGTGGTCTATATGTTTTTTATCAGCCCAACAAGAAAATCTCTTCCATTTACTTGCATAAAGTTTCCTAGCTGTATTCTTGTGCAATGAAACCAGAATGTGTCCCACTGCTGGGATAATTCTGAAAGCCTGGCTAAGATTGAAAGTGGAGCAACCACGTTGTCAGCTTGAGGGTTTGAATAGAGGGGTGGAGCATTCCTGACTGATGAGTCAGAAGATCTGGTACTGGGCCCAGGATCCAAGGCTCCTCCTGAAGATGGGGCCATAGAAAGGGGAACCATATCTGACGAGGCCAATACAGAGTGACGAGAATTAGCCTGCAACTCAACAATTTGGCTTTATGAAGAACTTTGGGTATTAATGGAAAAAGGGGGAAAAGCATAAAGAAATCTCGGGGGACAATCATGCACAAGTGCATCCCTCGGTGACTCCCCCGGAGGGGGAATTAGGGCAAAGAAGCTGCTGCATTTGGAGTTTATGGATGTGGCAAAGAGGTCACAGCAAGGCTAGCCCCACTTGTGAATAATTTGGTTCACAATTTCCTGTTTCAGAAACCACTCGTGAGGCATAAGAATTGCCCTGCTTAATTTGTCCACTATCATGTTGAATTTCCCCGGGATGTGCATTGCATTCAGAAAATGTTGAGAAGATATTGCCCAGTGCCATACTCTTAGAGGCTCTCGGCACAGGGGGTATGATCTGGTTCCACCTTGTTTGTTGATATACCACACCACAAACATATTGTCTGTTTGTATTGCAATCGTACCTGGTGGAGGAGAGGTCTGGAATGCCTGCAACGCCAGAAGCACCACTCTCAATTCTAGGACATTGATGTGCAAGTGGTATTCGTGTTCCTGCCAAGTCCCTTGGACAGTCTGTCCCAGATAATGCCCCCCCCCCACCCTATCTGGGAAGCATCTGTGGTCACTGTAACTACAGGTTGGGGGAGAACAAATGGTCTGCCTATCGTTACCTGCATGGACTGAAGTCACCATTGTAGGTCCCTCTTGCAAGTGTCCATAATTAAAATCTTGTGTGACATGGGTAACTCCTGCATGGACCACTGAGCAAAGAGTAGCCACTGTAATACTCTCATGTGTAGATGAGCTAATGGGACTAATGTTATTGTAGCTGCCATTGAGCCCAGAACCTTAAGGACAAACTTTGCTGCCTGTAATTTCTTGTTCATGAGGAAGACTGATACCAGATGGTGTAGCATTGGTACTCTTTCATGAGGCAGCTTTGCTGCCATGTCTTTTGTGTTTAAGTCTGCCCCTATAAAGGTAATATGCTGTGAAGGCAACAAGGCAGATTTTTTAAAGTTTACAGTGATTCCTAGTTCCGAACAAAGACGAATGGCAGTGTCCCTTGCTTTGGTCAGTAAATGCTCGGTGTTGGCAGTTAGGAACCAGTCATCTAAGTACGGAAACACTCGGAATCTTAGATGCCTCTGGTGAGCCATGACTACTGCCATGCATTTGGTAAACACTCTGGGGGCTGTAGTGAGACCAAAGGGCAGAGCTCTGAACTTGTAATGACTGGCTCCCAGCTGGAAGCGTAGACATCTCCTGGATCGTCTGTCCATATTTATGTGGTAGTATGCATCCTGAAGATCTATAGAGCACATGTAATTGTATTTTCCCAGAATAAGGAGTATAGACTGCAGTGTCACCATCCGAAACTTTGTTTTCTTTACGGACTTGTTTAGTCTGCTGAGATCCAAAATGGGCCTCCAGTCCTCTGTCTTCTTTGGAACTAAAAAGAACCTTGAGTAAGTTCCGGATCTGATTTGGTCTGCGGGGAGTTCTTGGATAATTCTTTTTCTTAGCAACCTTTGAATTTCTAGGGTTGCTTGATCCCTTTGACCAGGTGGTATGTCTGAGATAGACTTTGGTGGAAGGGGTGTAAAAGAGAAAAGAATGTTGTATCCCCTGGATATGATCGACCGTACCCATTTGTCTTGAGTGATGTCCAGCCAGGCTTTTGAGTACAGTGATAATCACCCACTGACTGCCTCCAGAGGTGGACAAGCAGGCCTCCTTTCAGGAGCACTGGAAGGGCCTACCAGAGAAGGTATCTCTGTCACCCTGATTCTGTGGACCTCCTCTGCTAAGTGGGTGGTGTCTTCCATTGTTATTTCCCCCTCTGTCCCTGGGGGGAAAAATCACCATGTGCATCCAGAAAAGCTCTTTGGGACTTCTGGCACCACATTTTCCCACCCTTCTGATCGTTGGGATAAGGTCTGGTAGGGGTAGAATAATGTACTCCATTGCAGACAGAGTTTTGCTATCTTGATCCTGTTTGCACCTGGTAAGAGTCTCTTTCACTTTTAGCCCGAACAAAGATGAGCCATCAAAAGGGGCGTTGATAAAGGAAGACTTGAAGGGTTCAGCAAACTCACAAAGATGCATCCAGGAATGTCTCCTCAGAGCTATTCCTGTGCCTGCTGCCCTGCTCGCTCCATCGGCCGCATATGAAATGAAGCACATGGAGGAGTTTATTACAGAGCTTAAGGTAGCAAGCTGAGAGTTTATCTTGTCAGATACCCCTGCAGCTGTAGTACCCCGGAGGGTATCTCCTAGCTCATTGAGGAGATCCCTCTGAAGTCAAGTAAAGTGGGATAAGTAATTCAGCAACCTAAGGGTAAAGGCCACTGAAGAAAACATACGCTTCCCATATCTGTCCATCGTATGAGAATCCTTATTCGGCGGATGGACAGATGAAGAAGTTTCAGCTAATTCCTTCTTGGTGGCCGCCACCACCACCATAGCATCTACTGGGACTCCTTTAGTCAGAAATTGCTTGTCCTCTGGGCCTGTAATAAATTTGTTGGGCCTCCTCAGAACCAGTTCCACAGATTCTGGAGAGCCCCACACCTTTTGACTGACTACACCAAGGAGCTGGTCGAAAGGTAGACACCCAAAAGGTGGAGGGTCGAGATCCGAATGCCTCCAGGTATACAGACTCATTTTCAGAAGGGGAGAGGGTCTTCCAGCCACCTCTCTGCTTCAGGATCTTTAAGATGTCTGAAAAGGAGACATCCTCAGAAGGTGACTGTGGGGACCCTTCTGAAACCTCTAAGTCCGTATCTGACATGACAGAGTCAGGGGAGTCCAGGTGTTTCCTCTTACACATTTTCTTCCAAGGGACCTCCTCAGAGGGATACTCTGGGGAGCTTTCAGAAGAGAGTGGCTCACCCATTGGGGCATCCTGGGGCATTGGATCTCTATGCTGGGGCTGGAGGGATGGTGTGGAAGTAGACACTGGCCCTTAGGGGGAACAGTGACTGGAGCCGAGGGTGGAGCAGTCTGAGGGGACAGCACACTCCTCATCACCTCTAAGGCACCATGGTCCCAACCCGAGAGAGCCTCCAGCTCTCAGGAACCCAAAGACCTCCCCTGCAACAAGGATGATGGCTCCGAGGCTGATGTCAGCACCGAACTCACCTGCGCCGAAGCCCCGAATGGAAGATTCGGATCGGACAAGGGTCTGGTTCGACTGTCTCCCCCAGAGCCGATGAGGGAGTGTCAGCTCCCAGATACCTCGACAGAAGGCAACATCAACGAGATCGGAGCGGAAGTCGGAAATGATACACCGGGAGATGTTTTTGGATCAGACAGTTCCACCACAAGGACCTCCAGGCACTCCGGCTCCGAACTCATCAGAGTTGGAGGAGGAATTGAAGACAAGGCAGGTTTGGTAGTCGGCTCCACGTCCTTCTGGGATGGGCTTGAGAGAATTTTTGCTAGGGCCGGTGTCTAGAGCAATCTCATAACCATCCGCTCCACATCATCGTCCGATAAGCTCCTGAAAGATCGAGAAGAATGGGTGGATGATCTATGGCTACCAGCCACCGACTGCAGAAGGGGTGACTGTGGCATCAAATGGACCGACTCCAAGGATGGTGACTGGCTCCTTTTTTGGCTCCAAATTGGTTCTGGTAACATAGGTGGAAGCAAAGGATACTTAGACTTCTCGGACCTGATAGACTTCAGATCCAAACCTACTTGTTTTTCCTGGTCTCTTCTTCAGCTCAGAAACTGAAACTGAAGAAGGTGATTTGGTGGAGGGCTTAGAGAAAGATTTTGGTCCCTTCAAGAAGCTCCTGAGAATCAGTTTGTTTTTCTGCTCCTGCAGGACCCTAGAGCTAGAGCAGTGGCACATGGAACAGGAATCCTGCAGGTGAATGGCTCCTAAACAATAAACACAGCTAGTGTGCCTGTCTGTCAACGACATTTTTTGTGTCCACAAGTTACACTTTTTGAATACGGTCTGTTTTGTGTCTTTAGTAGGGTCCTTAGACATGTTGAAAATTAGACATAACTATAGCCAACAATGCTAAGAAATAAAAAGGACACAGTCCTTATACAGTACAGTAAGCACCAACAAACACAACAGCAGAGGAGACAGAAAAGTTTTTTTTTTTTTAAACTCTTATAGGAAACGAAGAAAAGGGGCTAGAGGAGAGATCTCTAAGTTAATCGACAATCTCCTCTGACCCAAGGAGATGCCTCTAATTAAAACGACGAAACCTTCAATGTTTAGGGAGTAAAAAGGGCATGGGAAGGGAGCCCTGTAATAAAAAAATGGGCTGAATAAAAGGGGACAAAAAGAATCCTCTAACTCAAACGGATTCTTCTAAGGACAAAAACTAAATATAGAAGGGATAGTAAAGAAAGGCCTGAGAAAAGACAACAGCCCACACAGAAATAGCAATCACTCAAAAGAAAGTAAGCTTCTTTAAATAACTTAATATCAAAGGTTTGACATGAAAAATCACTAAAGAATTATAAAATAAAACAGACGTAGCCTGAGCCAGCAAAAAGCAATCCTGAAGAAGCAAGCGGCATATGAGATCTGGGTAACAGATGCTAGGCATCTTGGGATAGGGTGTAGCCTCGAGCCAGTGAAAGCTCACGAGCTTTAGTATGTGGCTGAGTCGGAACCGATGTTCGGTTCCGAACCCAACCATCAAGAAAGAAGGCAAGATAAGGACAACATAACATCAACATCACAGATTTGCTGTATCCAGGACTGTATGTAAGCTTCTCAGCCCCCCCCCCCCAAGCTTGTCTGTGTTGGAGGGAAGCCTTCTAGCTTATCACTGGGAGTGGTAAGTACTAGGTAACCTATCTAACACATAAGGATTGGTTCTGGCCCAGAAATTGTAGTTATTGGCAGTTTGGGCAGTTTTTCCATCTCTTTTCAACTTTCTGATTTAAAAACCTTTGCACTTGTTTCCCCCCTTTCCTGTAACTAGTTTCGTCCAGATACGGATTTGCTGTATCCAGGACTGTTTGTAAGCTCCTGAGGCCCCCAAGCCTTTCTGTGTTGGAGGGAAGCCTGCTAGCTTATCAGTGGGAGTGAGCCAGCAAAAAGCAATCTTGAAGCAGCAAGCGGCATATGAGATCTGGGTAACTGATGCTAGGCATCTTGGGATAGGGTGTAGCCTCGAGCCAGTGAAAGCTCACAAGCTTTAGTATGTGGCTGAGTCGGAACCGATGTTCGGTTCCGAACCCAACCATCAAGAATGAAGGCAAGATAAGGACAACATAAAATCAACATCACAGATTTGCTGTATCCAGGACTGTATGTAAGCTTCTCAGCCCCCCAAGCCTGTCTGTGTTGGAGGGAAGCCTTCTAGCTTATCACTGGGAGTGGTAAGCACTAGGTAACCTATCTAACACATAAGGAGTGGTTCTGGCCCAGAAATTGTAGTTATTGGCCGTTTGGGCAGTTTTTCCATCTCTCTCAACTTTCTGATTTAAAAACCCACATTTGCACTTGTTTCCCCCCTTTCCTGTAACTAGTTTAGTCCAGATACGGATTTGCTGTATCCAGGACTGTTTGTAAGCTCCTGAGGCCCCCAAGCCTTTCTGTGTTGGAGGGAAGCCTGCTAGCTTATCAGTGGGAGTGGTAAGTACTAGGTAACCTATCTACCATATAAGGAGTGGTTTTTGACCCGGAAATTGTAGTTATTGGCAGTTTGGGCAATTTTTCCATCTCTTTCAACTTTCTGATTTAAAAGCCCGCATTTGCACTTGTTTCTTTCCTGTAACTAGTCTAGTTCAGATACAGATTCTTAGTTTTAGCACTTGAATTTGCTTATTAGTGCTCAGCACTTGTTCAGAACTTGTAAGCACTAAATAAGCTAGAAATTACTACAGCACTCAACCTTCCTCATTACCTAGAGGAAAACAGTTTTTGTACTTACTTTCCTCAGTTGCTTAGAGAAAAACAGCTCTTGTACTCACTTTTCTCACTTGTCTAAAAAATATATATTTTTTTATTCAGGCTTGTCCAAGGGTCAGCTCCCAGTGTTCTCTCCTGTCTATCTAATGAATCTGGGCATCTTGGGACAATGTAGCAATTGCCTCATGTACACAAACAACCTTCGCCTCCTACCACCCAACACTACAACCTGTGAGAGATGCACTTATCTAGCCAAACTGGAGGTAAAGCTCTCTCCAACCCAGACTGAACTTGACAGTCAAGAGGAGAAGGTAAACATTTGCACCACACCACACTCATCACATAGTCTCACTAAACCTACACCACCAAAATCCACACATAGAAACACAAAAACATTCATGGAGGCTCTCAATAATAATCTGCTCAAGCAACAGAGACCTCCAAAGCAGAAACGCAAGCAACCTCCACCCCCAACACAACCCAAATGACACATAACCCACAGACTCAGTGTGCCACTCAACTACAGCCCATAAGGCAAAACAACGTACCCAAAACACTAGTTATAGGTGACTCTATAGTCAGGCACACTGTTGTCCCGCTCACCGGGCTAAACAAGGAGGTTAGTGTCAGCTGCCTGTCGGGGGCCAGGATCCACCACATAACCCACGTACTCAGGTCACTCCACAACAAGTACAAATATGACTGTGTCATTGTCCATGTTAGTGTGAATGACCTGAAAAGAGATATGGAAGAGTTCCTCATTAGCACTCTTCAAGAAAAATCTTAATGAGTGGATGGGAAATAGGAAATACACCCCAGGGATCACTTCTGTGGCTCTGTTCGACAGGGGCACAGGAAAATAACTTTCTTGGATGGCGTAAACCATGGAACCTTGTTGGCTAGGCTTACTTAGGCCCTTGGGCCGATAGCCTAGTACCTAGCTATGAACCTTTCTAGAAGTGGACAGGTTAAGATCTATAATGCCTATAGTAAGAGAAAACATAGAGATGATAGGAAGTACAACAGAGGACATAGAAAGACTCATCTTAGAAAACAGAAGCATGAGATAAAGAACGTGAGTTCATACCCACTGATGAAAACAAAATGTCTTCCAAAGTGGCAAGGACCCTTTAAAATTGTATATAAAGACAATTATAAGGTGAGATAACCATGGAAAAGAAACTGGGACAAATATGCCACAAAAATGTATTGAAACCTTCAAGAGAATCCAAAGTTTCTGCAGCGAGTATGTTTACAGGCAAAATTAAGACACCCACAGGATTTCCTGGGATTAAAATAGGGGAAACATTATTCATATCTCGAAAAAAGGGAGCAAAAAATGCTTCACTCAGGAATAAGGACATATTCTCACAGTTAACTAGTAGAAAAAAGTTTAATCCAGCACTATGCCTGGTGAAAAAGCCCATTTCAAACCACACCAGATACCAGAATCCCAGCATCAAACAGTTAGGAATGAGGTACAGAAAATGCTTAAACAGAAGAATGAGTGGAACAGTCCCATTGTGATGGTTCCAGAAGAATGTGTGGAACAGCCCCATTGTGATGGTTCCAGAAGAATGAGTGGAACAGTCCCATCGTGATGGTTCCAGAAGAATGAGTGGAACAGCCCCATTGTGATGGTTCCAGAAGAATGAGTGGAACAGTGCCATTGTGATGGTTCCAGAAGAATGAGTGGAACAGTCCCATTGTGATGGTTCCAGAAGAATGAGTGGAACAGCCCCATTGTGATGGTTCCCAAGTTCTGATGTGATATAACATTTTACCATGACTTTGGAAAACCAAAAAGCATCTTTAAATCTGACTCATATCCATGCCCCATGTGAATGAATTGAATGAAAAGTTGAGCAAGGCTAAATGTTTCGCCTTTGACCTAACCAAAGGCTATTAGACAAATCTACATGCCACATCAGTTAAGACAAAGATTTAATACTCTACATCTGATAAATTGTTCCTCTATATAATCCTGCCTTTGGGTGTCTCACAACATTACAAAGGCTGATCGATCAGATTCTAAGACATGCTAGATATGCCTCAGCCTACCTTGATGATTTCATAATATTCTCCAAAAATTGGGAAAGGCATCTCCTTAAGGTAAAAGCCATTCTGAATTCCTTATGCCAAGATGGATTAATAGCTAACAAAGTTAAATGCAAGTTAGCCACGTCAGAGACTTGATCTTTGGACTAAATAATAAGCAAAGGAATTGTGAAATCCCAAACTGAAAAAAAGGCAGTCCAGAACTGGCCTATGCTAATTACAAAAAGTCAGGTTAAGTTATTTTTAGGCTTGGTAAGCCCTTAATGCAAGTTTGTCCCAGACTTTGCCACCATCACATGCCCCTTGGCTGATCTATCCAAAAGTAAAGCTTCACTAAAAGTTCAATGGCTGGTCGAAGTTGAGTAGCATTTAAGAAACTGAAAGTCCTGCTGTGTTCAGAACCTGTACTGAATAGCCATTGACTTCTACAAACAGTTCCTGGCCCAATCTTACTGATCCCAAATATGCATCAGTGTAGTACTATCCCATATGGTAGAGAGGGGAGAATATCCTACCTGTTACATTATCCAAAGCCTCAGAAATGATGAGAAACATTACTTAGAAAAAGTGAGTGTCTGACAATCAAGTGGGCCTTCATCACCCTAAAATATTATTTGTTAGGAAGAGAATTACAGACCATTCACCTCTTTAGTTGCTTTATAAATAGTGAGGCAGTAATTACAAATTGTCTTGTGCATTAACTCTTCACCCAGAGAAATGTACAATTGTCCATTGTCTGTGTTGCAGACACCTTAATGTGGATGAGCTATCCCAGGAGTACGACCCATCCAATGGAGCTCCAACCCATGGTTCTGCACTGGGGGGGTGTCATGTGACTAGTGATAGCTGCTGATGCTACAGAGCATAGAGAACACTTTATCTTTAGGGGGGGGTGTCATGTGACTAGTGATAGCTGCTGATGCTACAGAGCACAGAGAACACTTTATCTTTAAGGTCAAGAGAGAGTAGGCAAGCAAGCCTTTACAAGGAACAGGTGCCTTTGAGGAAATGCAAGAAACAGCATAATAGATTTTAGATTCCTGTTTTCCCAAGTCCTGCTTAAAGGAAGGATTTTGTCAAGCAGCCTCAAGGGAAGTCAAAGTCAGTAGGAAGAAACCAGCCTGGAAGCTGTACTTGGTGTGTAAACTTTGGAAGATGTTTCTGAAGACTGAAGGTAAAGGGGGCTGATTTACATTCTGTGAGTTAAACCTCTTTGTTGACTGTAAATTTGGATTTGCTTTAAAGTCCTCTGTGAAGAATTTCTACAAGGATGGGCTGTATTTGTTAAATATGTTATAAATAACTTTTTATTTTGTTTTTTTCTGTTTACCATAAGGAACATGTTTGCTGTTGCCCCATGTAAATAAAGCTAATATACTTTCTCAGAAAGGTGTTTAAAGGCTGGCTTGTTGCCATTAATATTAATATGAAGAAATGTTGGAGACAAAACTGAAGTTTGGAGGAATTTATCTTAATGTAGATTATAAAATTTTGGATAAAATAATCACTAAACATTGTCAAGCTAGCATTGATAATCACCTTAGTGTGAGAAGTAAGGGAGTAAGAGCACTTTTTTTTTGCATAAAGTTAAGGCCAGAGCAGTGGTGGATTCAATGACTGCCTTTGATAACGTGACTATATTTTATTATGGCAAATTAAACAGCTCCAGTGCTTTCCTCCTACTTTATAGACTTTTAGGTTGCTTTATAGTCATTACAAAATAAGATAATTGTTAATAAATAGAGATTGCATACTATGTCAGGGAGGGGAGGGTTGAGACAAGGTTGTTCTGCTAGTTTCTGGTTCTGGTTCTTTTGTACATTGACCCCCTCATTAGGTAGATAAATGGGCCAGGTTTGAAGCTGTGATGTATTATTTCAAAGGCCTGTTATTTCTTATTTTCTAAGGGACTATGTGAATGATTTGTCCTTTGTCACATCCCCCAGGGAGAAGATGGGTATAATGGTCGGGGAGTTGGGATATATGGCTCCCTACTATAATCCTGACTTTCATATATGTGAGTCCTGGAATGAAAAGGAAGAATATGCAACTGCAGTTAAATAGTGAATGCTGACAATCACTGTTCTCCTCCAGCACCCCTGCTACTTAAATAGACAAATAGTGAATGCTGACAATCACTGTTCTCCTCCAGCACCCCTGCTACTTAAATAGACAAATAGTGAATGCTGACAATCACTGTTCTCCTCCAGCACCCCTGCTACTTAAATAGACAAATAGTGAATGCTGACAATCACTGTTCTCCTCCAGCACCCCTGCTACTTAAATAGACAAATTCTAAGATAACCATACCTTGAATACAAAGACATTCTCCATGACTCGGCAATCTTGGAGTTAAAGTACATGAGTCCCTATTTTCGGACACTGAGTCTTGGTTCTCCGGGTACTCATATTTGGAAGTCTTGGAATATATATTGGACTTAGTTTACATATATATATATATATATATATATATATATATATATATATATATATATATATATATATATATATATATATATACACACACACACACACACACACACACACACACACACACTTTTTCACTTTCAGTCTATTTTAGAACTCACACTTGTGAGTCCCTTAAAACTGTTACTGTGTGTGTGTGTGTGTGTGTGTGTGTGTGTGTGTGTGTGTGTGTGTGTCTACTTCATATGACCTACATTTCATTTGACTGAAATTCATTTGACTGAGACCAAAACACTGAAAGTTCAAAAGACTGAAAACTCATTTGACTGAAACTTGTAACACTGACACATTGAAGTAAAAGGTATATGCCCTTTTCCCCACTGTAGTGCAATCCTGGAGTTAGTCTATATAGTTGGGGGGTGTATATATGTATGAGCCCATGACTGATGCTCAAAGTATAAAAACTTCAAGCTGATGTCATACACTCATAACAGTTCAAATCACAAATATTTGAATACATAATAATCAGATCTATATCAGTAACAAGTAATATATACTTTTCAATTTACCATAAAAAAGCCATGTAAATAACAATGAAAGTGATAATCCAAGAGCACATAAACAGATCACATTCAGTGACGGTGGTACATACATAGTTTGCATTTTTATTCTGATTGCTGCTTTTTACTTTAAGTACAAAACTACTGTGTATTTGGCTGTTAATCTGCGTGATGGGTATAGTGACAAATAACAATGTTAAAGCTAGTCCTGTATTTTTGTTATATTACTGTAGTAAGTAATAAAACAGATGGCAGAGGGGTTCACTTCTGTATGAAATTCTGTGATGCTAGAGGAGAGGAACATGTTTTTTATTTGAACTAAAATAAAATTATGCTGAGAAGGGCAGAGGTTTAATTAGGACTTAGCAACTGTGTGTGAATCTAGGGAGTATTTGAGAAAAAAGAATAAAGTCAGTTGCCCTAGGGGCTGGTACCAAGACAAGCTAAAAGTAAAAACAAGTGAGAAGATGTGTATGTATGAAAATTCTCAGACTCGGCGCACATAGAGGACTGGAAATGAAAAAGGTCAGAAATGGGCCACACAAATGGACAAGAGTCAAGACCAAAAAAATGTAAGCTGTGTGTGTGTGTGTGTGTGTGTGTGTGTGTGTGTGTGTGTGTGTGTGTGTGTGTGTGTGTGTGTACATATGTGTGTGTGTGTGTACATATGTGTGTGGGTGTGTGTGTACATATGTGTGTGTGTGTATACATATGTGTGTGTGTGTATACATCGAAAGAAATGCTGGAGGCAAGACTATATAAAAAATATATAACATTTTATTTATTTAACATTTATTTACTGGGAGTGTCCGCCTGGGCCAGAGGCCCATTTTCATTGGAGGCTTGGTGAGAAAAGCTCCACATACAATATAACAGACGAAAACAAGAATTTACAAGATAAATTGAGTTACAGTATAGTTATAAAAAATTACAAGACCATCAGAGTACAGATACTATACATAGTTATAAAAGTATGATAATAAAACACATGTTGAAATAATATGCAAGATTATTTAAACAGTGCCAGTATGAAACCCAGACAATGATGCAAATGAGTTGTTTAACAGTTATTGCAGAGTGATACAGAATAGTGTTGGAGGAATGGGTAAGGGGTATGTAAGTAGGGAATTACAGAGTAAGTGTGCTAAGTATTGAAGAGCCCAGTGTGTGGGTGGATACATTGAGTGTGTTGGAATAGAATCATACTTGGACAATAATAAAGAGGCAAGAGGTAGGGAGAAAAGTTTAACCCAGCAGAAGTACAAGAGCAGAGACAGTTGTTTCTGAAGTGATCCATGAACAGAAGTTTGAAGTTGTTTGAGCTAAGAATATGTTGAGGGATTGTGTTTCAGATTCTTGATATCTTATGTGAGTATAGTGACACGCCTGAAGAATTATTTGCCTTACTGACTTGCAGTAGCAGTTTTTCAGAGGATCTTAGAGCTCTGTTGCTACTATATGATTGTACTAGGGTTTGGAGTGCTGGGCAGTTCCTGGGTTGAGATATAACTGAGTGGGCAGGGTTGAGATATAACTGAGTGGGCAACAGTTAGTTGGTTTGTGTACAGTAAGTGGGTGAGTTCATTCCAGTTTAGCTCACGTATTGCATGTACAGTGAAGTGTTCTATTGGGAATATTAAGAGCAAACCTAGCTATTTTGTTATAACAGGCCTCCAGTTTGGTTTAATTCTGACTTTCTAAGATTTGTAAGTATGGGTGAAGCATACAACAGAGAGGAGAGAAGGTGTGTACTGGCTGTGGCTTGCCTAGTGGTATTGGTAGCAAATGATTTGGCTTTGTAGAGGCAACCAAGTTTATTGTGGACCTTTTTTAGATTATAGCCAAGTGTACATCAAATGTCAGTGAGTTATAGTCATCAATAGTGACGCCTAGAAGTTTTGTGTGTTCAAAAGGTAGCATTTTGTTATTACCGGAGGAGCAGATGGCAAATGGTGGTTGACTTCCTTGGTTTGAGCTTTTTGTAAAGATTATCAGCTTTGTTTTGTTTGGATTAAGTATTAGTTGATAGTTTGATAGATATTTCTCGACATCTAAAAATGCACTTTCTGTTGTTTCAAGGAGCTTGGGAAGGGTAGGGGCAGAGGATGTGAGGGAGGAATCATCAGCATATTGGATAATGGTGGCATTATTTGTAGCAGAACACAGTTTGTTTGTGAATACAGAGAATAGTAATGGTCCAAGGATTGACCCTTGTGGGACACCTATGTTGATAGGAAGTAGGGGGGAGAGAGAGTGTTAGACCACTTGACTGCTTGTTGGCGATCAGTAAGGTAGCTACAAAACCAAGTTAGGGCAGGCTGGGCTAGATTAACAGAGGCTAGTTTGAGAAGTAGCTTTTGTTGTGATACAGTGTCAAATGCTTTTGACATGTCTAGGAAAATAGCTGAGACAAATTGACCACTGTTTCTAAGTTGGTTAATGGTATCGGTGAAGCAGATTAATGCTGTTGTAGTGCTGTGTTTAGGTCGAAAGCCATGTTGTGTCTTAGAAAGGAGGTTGCTGTTTAGTAAATACTCTAGGAGTTGTTTGTTTATGCATTTCTCAAGGATTTTGGCTGGGGGGTATTGCATTTGGCCTATAATTGGAGAGGTCAGTTAGGGTCTGCCTTTGTGTAGTGAAATTATATATGAGGTTTTCCATAGTTTGCTGACATATTGTTCAAGGATGGACTGATTAATTAGAATGGCAATGGGAAATGCTATAATATTTGCTGCAATTTTGAGGTATTAATTGGGGAGTTGGTCAGCAGCAAGGGATGTTTGTTTTAGCTTAGTTAGAAGTTGTCTGATGGTGTTTGTGTTTACTGGTTTGAATGTAAAAGAGTTAGGGTTTATTGGGGATCCTGGGGGAATTGTTAGTAAGGTGGAGTTACCATTTTTCACTAGTGCTAGTATAGAGTTTATAAAGTGGGTATTAAATGATGTGGCTATAGAATCAGAAGTGTTATTGGTGATGGGAGCTGTAGTGTTACTTTGCCCTGGGTTGAGGAGCTGTTTTATTGTACTCCAACATTTCTGGGGATTGTTTTGATGTTTTTGTTGGAGTGTTGAACAGCAAGTTTGTAATTTTTGATTTGTTTTTTGGCCTGATTTCTAAGTTTATGATAAGTGATCTGAGATATTGTGATTTTTAGTAGCTTGGTATTGGTACCAAACTTTGTCCCTTTGTTTGAGGAGTTGCCTTGTTTCTGTTGATAGCCATGGGAACCCTTTAGATTTGGTATGCATCTTTCTTAGAGGAGTCAGAGAATTTAGTATGTTGAAAAATGTCTGATTAAAGAATTCTACAGCAGAGTCTAGAGGAAAGATGTTTGAGTGGAGACCAGACACATTTTTCCAGAAGGGAGTTAAAAGAGGTCTGAGCAGTTGTTTCTTTTTTGTCTAATGTGTTTGTAGTTGGTATTTTTTGGGTATTGGTTCTTTGCCGTATTAGGTATGGTGGACCAATGATCACTTAGACAGTCTGGGAGACAGATTTTTTGCAGAGAATAGGTTTATTTGTTAGGGTCCAGTTGAGTCGGGGTTTTGTTTTCCAGTTATTTTGTCTATTCTTGTTGGAGAGAATAGCTGTTGTTATTGTTGTTGTTCTGTCTTTTGGCTTTTCCCGGTTAGGGGTCACCACAGTGGACCTCCGGTCCGCTAATGATTGGTAGTTGATTTTTACGTGCCGAGTTACCAACCCTGACACACAACCTTCAACAAAGGTACGCCCATTCATGCATGTCTCCACGCAGAAGACGCTCTATCTGAGAATCAAACCAGACAGTGTCTTACTATGAGGCGACAACACTACCGCAGCACCACCACCACGGGTTTTTGTTTGAGAGGATAGCATTTGGGAAAATCCATACAAATTAATAAAGTTGGATTGGTTTACTGATGAGCAGGTGTTCAGTCGAAATTGAGATCTCCCATAATAATAGTCTCCTGAGTGAAAGTAGAGGTTGCCCAGTAGAGGAGATTTTCAGCCCTTGACTGGTTATCACCTGGTAGGAAACGGACAGCAATCACTGTGATGTGTTTTTTGGGGGTTAAGTTGCAGATGGATGGTTAATATCTCTGCATTGGAGGATTCTGGGGGTGTATGATGTAAATGATTTACTTTTAAATGATTTTTGTGCACTCCACTGCCACGCTTTTGCAGTCTGTCACATCTGAGAATGTTGTACCCTGGTGGGAAGATTTCTGTGTCTTGTGTCTGAGGTTTAAGCCAAGTCTCGGTTAATATAACTAAATCGGGAGAGTATAATGTGATGGTTGCTTGTAAATTATGGATTTTATTCAGTATACTTCTAAAGCTCATATTTAAAATGAGACGGTTACAAGAGTTATTGGATAGGTTGTGGAAGTTTGGAGTATTGGGTGTTGAGGGGATATTTGGCTTGTAGTATAAAGGCCAAGGATGGATGCATGTTGCCACTTAGTTTGAGTTGTATTAGCTTGAGTAGGGATTGGTGGGGGGATATAGAGGACAATTTATGTATTTTGCATAGTAGATGTTATGTTTTTTGTGTTTGGGCATAACTAAAAGTGAAGAGTTCTAAAGAGTTTGTGTTGTAGAGGTGTGCTGATATAATAATATTACTGATTGTTGGAGGATGAGTAATGGAATGAGGAATAGTTGGTGAGGGGTAGTGGATGATTTGTTGATAGAGATAGGAGGTGCAGTGGTATGTGGTGGTTAATAGTAGGAGGTGCAGTGGTATGTGGTGGTTAATAGTAGTAGGGCGAGTAATGTTGTATGTACATATACTACAGAACAAAAGTACACCCCAGAGAACAAATATTCCGCTATATGAACAACAAATAATATTAAAAACACTGACAAGTATAGTGGAAATAATCCCGGCATGAAGAACCACAGAACATAAGCTTTAATAAAACAAGGAACACATATAAATAAAAGGTAAGCACTTTCATAATTAGCTTACTCAGACCATAAAAGCCATGTCCCAGATCTCTTAAATATATAAAAACATTTATATATATATAAGTATATAATATATATAGACTGATGATCACGGGTTTTTACATTTTTAGTTATCGAATTAATTAAGCCTAGCCTATGGG
>NC_056741.1:45319044-45541544 GCF_019279795.1 Protopterus annectens
GGAATCCATCCCTCCAGCATGTCCTGTTTATGGTGGCAAGGTTTAGGTCCCTAGAGCATGTAGCTCGGAGGGATTGGGATTTCTTTAGGTGAAGCATGTCCAACAGCTCTGGGTTTGACATAGCTTTATATGTTAGGCAGAGATCACCTCAGAGTAGGCGATATGCCACAGAGTAAAGCTGGAGTTTTTTGAGGCAGTCAGTGTAGGGCATCTGTTTGAGGCCAGTAATTCTCTTTGTGAGGTACTTCTGTGACTTTTCCAGCTGCTGCAGATGTCTTGTGAGGTACATTCCAAAAGGGGCATTGTACTCTATAATGGCCTCTTTTTTTCTAGATGAGAACCCTTTTGTGATGAGGTGTGCCATGTAGAAGGATTTCCTGACTACTGTGGTGATGTGATTATCAAAGGAGAGACTACTGTCCACCTGGGTCCCCGGGTCTCCTATCACACATTCGGCATTAAGTAGACTACCACCTATGTGGTAGTTCATGGGTACAGAGTTTTTACCAAAGGGGATGACTATGCACTTTTTGGCATGGAGCTTGAGGCCATGGCTCTGACACCAGGCATCTGTCTCAGTGAGGTCCTTCTGTAGGATGTCCACATCATTTGGGGACTCAACTATGGCTTCTAGTTCACAGTCATCTGTGAACATCATTAGCTAAAGGCCTTCTGTGTTAGCCTGTACTTCAGAGAAGTAGATACCAAACAGGACAGGTCCCAGGACTGAACCCTGTGGTACTCCACTTGTCACTGGTTTGAAGTCAGATTTGGAGTCTGCAACTTTTACAGTGTGGGTTCTGTCAGTGAGCCAATTGGCAACCCATCTTGTGACATAGGGATTTATACCTAGTTTAGTGAGTTTAGCTATAATTCCAGAATGGGGGATGGTGTCAAAAGTCTTGGTGAGGTCAAGATAGGCTGTGTGAACCACCTTACCATCGTCTACAGCTTTGGGGACTGCCTCAAAGAAGCTGATCAGGTTCAGGAGGCATGATCTGCCTTTCACAAACCCGAACTGGGTGGGGTCCAGAGTTTGGAGGTTACCAATGTCTTTATTTATGAGTTCCATTGCCTTGCAGACCAGGCTCGTCAGGCTAATGGTCGACAGTTCACGGGATCAGTGGTAGCTCCCCCTTTGTAGAGTGGGATAACTGTTGCTGTGCGCCATTCAGTGGGCACAAAGCCTGATGTGAGACTATGATTGAGCATGGTGCTTAGGTGGGGAGCCAGTTCATTCTGAAGTTTGTGTAAAACGCAGCCTGGAATGTTGTCCGGTCCCATGGATGCTGTGTTTTTGACTTTAGAGAGTGCAGATTTTACCTGTGTAGTTGTGATTACAGAAACTCTACATTCTTCCTGTATAGATATGGGCCCTTTAGGGGGTGAGAGGTGGGTAAAGTTAGCACTGAAGTACGTTGGCAATATCAGTTGGTTTTGTAATTTTCATGCCGTTGTGCTGTAACTCAGAGCAGATCTGGGTGCTGCCATTGAGATTCTTGACATAGCTATAGAATGCTTTGTAGTTGTCCCTAGAATCAGCGGTGATATTTTTTTTGTAGCTAGCTTTGGAGGCTCTTATAAGGGATCTGAGCTTCTTACTGAGGCTGACCAGGAAATTCCTCACTCATGGGCTTTTACTCTCTTTCTTTTGCAACAGTTTTATCCTTTTCTTGTAGAGTTTGTTTATGGCAGGGGACCACCAGATTGGCTTCCTTTTTTTGGAGAATAGCATCTTGGTTCTGTTTGGGATAGCACGATCCACGCACTTGTGCAAGTGTTTACAGAGTGCATCTGTGTAGGATTCAGCAGTCATAACTGTATTGTCCATCTGCATGGGTGTCATGAAGTTCACCACTTCTGTCTTAAGAAGCATGAAGTTGGCTTTGTAGAAATTTTTTACAGTGGGTTCCTTAATGGGGGGGTGGGGGCGGGATGTGGATATCTTGGGTGATTAGCTTATGGTCGGAACTGACCAACGAGGAGTTGACTTCAGGTATGGAACACCAGTCACTCATGTTGGTAATGACTAGGTCTAGGATATTGTTGCCTCTGGTGGGGGTGTGGATAAGTTGATCCAGGGCATTGGAATTTATGAATTTCAGAAAGTGTTGAGTGAAGGAGTTGGTACAAGAGTAGTTTTCCCAGTTAATGGTGGGGTAGTTGAAATCGCCCATTATTAGGGGGTTTGGTTGAACCCTAATATTTTCCAGTGTATCAAGAAAAGATGTGTGGGAATCCTGGGGCATGGTGGGGGATATGTAGCAAGCTACAATTTGGATTGCAGATTTGCCCAGAGTTAGTTGCACTTGGATAACTTCGGATGCATTATGCTGAGCAACTAGCCTGGAGGTGTGGATATCCTTAATGAATATGGACACACCTCCGCCTTTGGTGTTCCGGTCCAGGTTAGGGGGCTGAAAAGTGTGGTATGAGTTATAGCCTGGTAATGCAGGGGTGCTCTCTGGAGCCTTGAACCAGGTCTCAGTCATTGCACAGATATCGATGTTCTCCATTTTAAGGAGTGCCTCGAGGGGAGTGCATTTTGAGATTTAGACTTCTAGCATTGAGTACTATTACCCTCAGTTTTTGCTTGCCTGTTCCTGTTATGGTGGTGAATTTGTCATTTGAACATTGCCTAAAAAAGGCACTACAAGGTCAGCAAGAGCCTTAGCCAGTATCTGGAATCCCAGGGGTGACAGGTGCAGGCCATCTCTGGCAAAGCATCGTGGTCTGTTGACCATGTCATCCCAGGCAGACAGATACTGGATGACACCAGAAGCTTAGCCAATTGTTGAAGTCAATCATATTATCATTGTACTGTGGTATCATTCTGGGCGATGGCAGGATGCTACTCAGGGCTAGGGTCATACCTGCCTGGGCTACAAGATTGGAGAGCTTTTCCATGTCACTCTTCATGTAGTCCAGGGAGGTATGTCTCAGGTCATTCACACTAACATGGACAATGACAATGTCATATTTGTACTTGTTGTGGAGTGACCTGAGTGCGTGGGTTATGTGGCAGATCCTGGCACCTGACAGGCAGCTGACAGCAACCTTCTTCTTGTTTAGCCTGTTGAGTGGGACATCAGTGTGCCTGACTATAGAGTCACCTATGACTAGTGTGTTGGGTACATTGTTTTGCATTATGGGCTGTGGTTGAGTGGCACACTGAGTCTGTGGGCTATGTGTCATTTAGGTTGTGTTGGGGGGTGGAGGTTGCTTGCGTTTCTACTTTGGAGGTCTCTATTGCTTGAGCAGATTTTTATTTTATTTATTTATTATTTATTTATTTAAATTTGTTGACCGGGAGTGTCCGACTGGACGTAGATCCATTTTCAGTGGAGGCCCGGGGAGAAAAGCTCCACAGTAAAATAAACAGACAGTAGTTACATTGGATTACATAGCGATTAACAATTTAACATAGCAATTACTTACAACATATTTACAGATGAAGAACATAGTACATCAGTAGACAACTAGAATTTTTATCTGTGAAGTACATAACAGACATTAACAAATGTTACAATGAGAAGTTCCTGCTGTATAATAAGTACTAGGCGTATGAGCATCTGAGCTTGCTATAATCAAGGTAGTTAGTGGAGTGGAAAGAAAGGTAGTGGTTGGATGGGGTGGATGATATTAGAGTGGGGATTGCAAGAGCATAGCCAGCATGTTTTTAGGTGCGCTTTTAGTAAAGTTTTGAAGTGGGTGCATGATGGTATGGAGGCAATTGTGGGTGGGAGTGAGTTCCATAATTTGGCTATGGTGCAAGAGAATAGTGCTTCACCAGAAGAGTTATTGGCTTTAGTGATCTGCAAGTGATTTTTGTTGCTGGATCTTAGTGGTCTGGTGGTGCGATAGGGTTGGAGTAGATTCTGGAGGGATGGGACATTTAGTGGATGGTTTACTAGTTTGTGGGCGAGTGAGAGTTGATACCACTGAAGGAGGTGAGGGAGTTCAAGCCAGACCAGTTCAGCAAGTGAGAGATTATTATTGAGAGCCTCCGTGAATGTTTTTGTGTTTCTTTGTGTGGATTTTGGTGGTGTAGGTTTAGTGGGACTATGTGATGAGTGTGGTATGGTGCAAGTGTTTACTTTATCCTCCTGACTGTCAAGTTCAGTCTTGGCTGGAGAGAGCTTCACCTCCAGTTTGGCTAGATAAGTGCATCTCTCACAGGTTGTGGTGTTGGGTGGTAGGAGGAGAGGGTTGTCTCTGTACATGAGGCAATTGCTACATTGCCCCAAGATGCCCAGATTCATTAGATAGACAGGAGAGAACACTAGGAGATGACCCTTGGACATGCCTGAATAAAAAACTACTTTCCTCTAGACAAGTGAGGAAAGTGAGTATAAGAGCTGTTTTTCTCTAAGCAAGTGAGGAAAGCAAGTACAAGAACTGTTTTTTCTCTAGGTAAAGAGGAAGGCTGAGTGCTATAGTAATTTGTAGCTTATTTAGTGCTAACAACAAGTGCTGAGCACGAATAAGCAAATTCAAGTGCTAAAACTAAGAATCTATACCTGGATCTTGTGGTAGATAGGCTACCTAGTGCTTATCACTCCCACTGATAAGCTAGAATGCTTCCCTCCAACACAGAAAGGCTTGGGGGGCTCAGAAGCTTACAAACAGTCCTGGATACAGCAAATCTGTATCTGGACTAGACTAGTTACAGGAAATGTGGGAAACCAGCACAAATGCAGGCTTTTAAACCAGAAATTTGAAAGAGATGGAAAAACTGCCCAAACGGTCAATAAACTACAATTTCTGGGCCAGAAACCACTCTTGTGGTAGATAGGCTACCTAGTGCTTACCACTCCCACTGATAAGCTAGAAGGCTTCCCTCCAACACAAAAAGGCTTTGGGGGCTCAGAAGCTTACACATATCCTAATAAGATCCAGAATTAATACCAATACAAAACAGTTATTAGCCACTAGGTAACTATTATCACATTGTCTATACAGATGAACAAATGTAATTGTATTGCTATGCTTCTGCTAGCACAGGTTCAGCAACAATAAAAAAAAGTGCAACTCCACAGATGTATATGTGCATTAAATGCTAATTCTTGTATAGCTAAGTCTATGAAACATTTGAGAACATCATATGACCAATATTATTGGTAACAGAATAACAGAGAATACATCTACAACTGCTAAACCAATTGAAGTTTACCTGGTGTGCACACAACCATGGAGGGACTAGCTATGACAAGGAAGAGGGATCAGACCAAATGATTTATAAATGGGACCTAACACACTTTAGTGCTATTAATAAGCTCCACTATGGGCATGGAGACGCATGTAAAAGCAGAATAACTGGTTGGATTGCTATAGGAGACAACCAATGAGGTGTATGGGAGACAACCGATAAGGTGTATGGAGGGGAGAGATAGCGCCAATGAGTATGTGGGACTGAACCAAGGCCAAGAAATCGTCCATGAAAGAGTAAGGAACTTTAACTACAAACAATAATTAAGCACTGATTTTTAGTTTGCGAGTGGTAATTCAAGGGTGCTAGTTATTTACTTACATTGCTAGGTGACTTCTATGATGTAGTTGAGCTGGGCAGTTGTTTGCATGTTTCTGTAGCAGGACTGCAAAGATGTTTAAAGTTGCAAGGTTTGTATGCAGTTTGGAAATGTGAAGGACTGATTTCACTGGCATGCACACAGCCGCGGGAAATTGTGAAGGACTGATTTCACTGGCATGCACACAGCCGCGGGAAATGTTGTGAAGGAGTGATTTCACTGGCATGCACACAGCCGAGGAAGGACTAGCTATGACTAGAAAGGGAGATCAGACCAAGTGATAAAGGTTTAGTTTCATAAAGTAAAACAAATCAAAACCAACACCTACTTGTCTTTTCTGACAGTACATTGGGTTATAACCACTAAAACTTCTCAGTTTCACACAGCCTCTCCAAGATACAGACTGTTTATAAAAAGAAAGCCCAAGGCAGCAGGCCTCTCCCAGGTCCAACTTCCAGCTTCACAGGTATATTCCACAGTTTATCCCTGACTGGGATGTCATTACACACTTCCAGAGTCTTCTTTTACACAATCCTCTAAGAGGGGTAATTAGCTTTCAGCTTTCTCCTTATATGCCACTTTGATTGTTAATTAAACTCTGGTTATCTAGGTAATTGGTGTGAGAATATGTTCACACTCCATACTGCAATATACATTCTGCATAGACATTTAAATGCATATACACATTCTCCATAACCAACATATATTTATAAGGCAAGGATTTCCCATAATAAATGCATATAAGACCAAATTGGAGAAAGACCGACAAAACAGAATATTGTCTGAAAATAATACACTTAAAAAACAAGTAATCTCCGTGGTATCCCCGAAGTCTCAAAACAACCCACTAAAGTGTAGTGGGTCTAAAAGCAAAACAGTGTAAGAAACTTCTCTGTGTGGAAGATTTTCAGTCCATATATTTCTAGTTAATCACTGTATATTAATCAGATCAGACAATAGTAGTAGAAGTAGTAAATGTAAACTCGTCAAGTCAAAAAGTAATAATAGAAAATATATAATTCTACAACATTACTAAGTACTAATTACTAAGGATTAAGTATTTAGAAAGCCTGGACTAAACTACTGCTGTTCAATTAAAAGTGCATTGGAACTTAGAAAATTGCCACATTGTTTACATGACTAATTGTATTTTATTTTATTTTATTTTTTTCTACAAATTGGTTTTAAATACCATTTTAAATCATTTGAAATTTAAGTGTATATTTTGTTTCCATCATCATACATATATTTTTTTTATTTTTTTTTTCTGGTTCTCTTTTTTCCACTTTATTCAAATGATGGTAATAACAATACTAACTAATTATACAATTATATAGGTTTTTAGGGTTCTTGTACACAGACCTGAAGAAGTCTAGACGGACGAAAGCAATCTTTGTTAACAATAGGTTATGAAAATAAAAACTGATTTTTACATGCAAAATGTATATGTATATATTTATATATAATTTTTGATCGCAAAATGAACTAAGGTTGATATATTTCCAGCCATGTAGTATATTGCCTTGTATAAAATCACAGACTTAATAATTTGGTTAAATAAGATGTACCATTAAAGTACATTAGGGCTATATATTATTATGACAGCTACTAGGTAGGGCAGGACCAGCTCGAATGTCACACTGATGGGGGAAGGGATGTGAATTTAACATGTGTACCAATAACACTGTTTTACAGCACAATAAACCACTCCTATGCCTGATAAAAAGTATATATATATTTAGAAAGCTTGTGAGGAAATCATTACTCTATTTTTGTTTTACTAGGATCGCTTGTCTGTGTACTTAATAAAGGATTTTCGACTGGAAACAGACTGCCTGCCTTGCTTGGATTACTTTTGAATACTTAGTAATGCTGTAGAATTATATATTTTCTATTATTACTTTTTGACTTGAGTTTATGTTCGCTTCTTCTACTATTATTGCCTGATCTGATTAATATACAGTGATTAACTAGAAATATATGGACTGAAAATCTTGCACACAGAGAAGTTTCTTACACTGTTTTGTTTTTAAAATAATACACTTACAAACTCACTTGATGAGGGCATCGTTGGAGATAAATACATTTACAAATTACCCCTTAAGGACATGTAATTGTTGCATCTCACTAGCTTGTGCATATAGAATGACCCTTTGCTTAGTTCTGCAGGTCTTTAATAATGCAGTCATACCAATAAAGCCATATTCCATTAGCTGCAGACATAACATGTTTTTCCCTTTTTAATTGGCTTTTCAGTACACCACTTAGCTCATGAAAAGTCTGGTGTCCACTGCATTAGGAGTGGATTGCAAATAAGTTTTAACCAAAAAGAAAAAAGTTCCATAGCAAATGCCTATGGAACTAAACCCAACAGGCTGATATTACACCGATGCATCCAAAAAAAGGATAAAACATATTTAACAGCTAGTGATATCTGACTTTGCTGATCTGAACGCATTAATAAAGACCAGTAAAATGAGGAAAGAGTCATTGTGCATGCAAAACTAGTGAGATAGAATACTTGTGTGTTCTTAAAGATCAAGTACAAAGTTTTCCATCCACGTCTTTTTGCAGTACTTATGGTCTCATCATGTACAGTAGGTGTTATGATTCTAAAATATGCAGCTTTTACTTTAGTTACATCAGTGTAGCTATGTATATTACATTTAAAAAAAAGTTATGTCTTACCATAACCTTCCATCTGTGTTGCTCATCTTCTTTCATTCATCACTGATGGGGGATTCAGCATATTACCAAGCTCGCGCCAGTCAAAATAACTCTCGAGCTAAGTCTCTACCCAGAATGCCCTTCTCTCTGTTACCTCAGATTGAGTTTGCAAAAAAAAGGAAATAAAGCTGAGGCCACTTCTACACAAGTACCCTAGGGCACCACTTAGACCCAAAGCATCCTCCAGGAGCCTTTGGAGGGGGGAAGTGATGAATGAACGAAGATGAACACACAGATGGAGCGTTATGGTAAGACATAACTTCTTTATCTGATATTGTTAATCTTCTTTCCATTCATCACTGATGGGACAGAATCCCAAGCTATCTTGAGGTCCATGGGCGGCCCTTATGGAAGAACATTCCTGAGTACCATTGAGGCAAAGGCAGCTCTCCCTCTGGAGACCAGGTCCAATTTGTAATGATTGATAAAGGTATGAGGCTTAGCCCAAGTAGCTGCTGCACAGATGTCATCCATGGATGCCCTGGAAAGGAATGTTATAGATGTTGGTAT
This sequence comes from Protopterus annectens, assembly GCF_019279795.1. Taxonomy (NCBI): domain Eukaryota; kingdom Metazoa; phylum Chordata; order Ceratodontiformes; family Protopteridae; genus Protopterus; species Protopterus annectens. The sequence continues at coordinate 45,327,810 of NC_056741.1, forward strand.
AGATCTAGTGGAGTGAGCTTTAACTTTTGGCATGAATTCATTATGGAGGGAATAGGTGAAATGTATGCAGTCTCTTAGCCATCTTAATAATGTAACCTTGGAAATAGCCTCTCCCATTTTGGGTCCCAAAAAGGAAATGAAAAGCTGGTCAGATTTACGGATAGGTTTGGTCCTGTCTAGGTAAAATCTCAGTTGTCTATGTACGTCTAAGGAGTGAAGGCAATACTCTCCTCTATTGGCAAAATTCAGAAAAAACACTGGTAGATCAATGGACTGGTTAATAGAGAATTCAAAAAACAACTTTGGGAAGAAAGGATGGATTCATCTGAAGTGACACTCTGTCTTTATGTAAGACCAGATAGGGCCTCTTGATACACAATGCCTGTAGCTCCGAGACTCTTCTGGCAGAGGTAACGGCTACAAGGGATAAAGATTTCCAAGACAAAAACTTTAGGTCACACTTAGCAGCAGGCTCAAAGGGCTTTTGAGTCAAAGACTGGAGGACTAAAGTGAGGTTCCATGGTTCCACGGGCTGCCTGAGAGGAGGCCTGAGATGAGAGGTCCCCTTGAGGAAAGCCTTGCAGAGGCATAAAGAGATAAGAGGGGTGCTATAACATTGTGGAAATTGGAAATTGCCGCTAGATGCACTCGTACTGTAGAGGCAGACACTCCATTATCAAAAAACCTAGCCAGGTATTGAAGCACTGCAGTAACTGAAACCGAATACGGGTCTAGTATGTTATCCTTGGACCAAATGGAGAACCTTTTCCATTTATCCTGATATAGTCTTCTGGTGGATGGTTAATTAGAGGCCAGAATGATGTCTCGAACAGGGGAGGAGAGATTAGCTTGCCTGGCGACTAGTGGAAGTGGAGAAACCAAGCTGTCAGCTTGAGACTGGAAAATTCAGGTGACTCAACCCTTGGGGGTGAGTAATCTGATCTGGTAGAGGGTCCAGAATCCACGGTGGGTATACTAGGTGAGTCCGAAGAAAGGGGAACCAAACTTGTTGAGGCCAGAATGAGGTTATGAGGATCCCCTTGCATTTCACCCGAAGAGCCTTCTTTAGAAATTGTGGGATCAGAGGAATGGGAGGATAAGCGTAGAGAAGTCCCGTGGACCAATCGTGGATCAGAGCATCTCTCAGTGACTCCCCCTATGGGGGAAGTAGGGCAAAGTAGCTGCTGCACTTGGTGTTTGATGGGGAAGCGAAAAGATTGCAGCAAGGCTGGCCCCAGTGGCTGAAGATTACAGACGCCATCTCAAGGTTGAGGGACCACTCGTGGGGCATAAGGATGCATCTGGTCAGTTTGTCCACAATCACGTTGGAGCTCCCTGGGATATACATTGCTATCAGAAAGCAGATGGAAGCTATTGCCTACTGCCAAATTCTCAAGGCTTCTCGACATAGGGGGTAGGACTTGGTTCCTTCTTGCTTGTTGATGTACCAGACCACTGACATATTGTCTGATTGAACTGCAGTTGTCCTGGAAGGGAAAGCCGGATGGAAGGCCTGCAATGCTAACAGCACAGCTCTCAGTTCCAGAACACTGATATGCAGGTAGGCCTCTGAGGTGGACCATGTGCCTTCGACAGTCCTTCCCTGGAAATGCCCCCCCTCCCCGATCAGGGAAGCATCCGTGGTCACAATGGCTGTGGGCTGGGAGGGTTGCAATGTGCGGCTCCAAAGATCTATGTTTGGCCTCATCCACCAAAGCAGGTCCTGTTTGCAGGAGTTGGTTATTCGAATCTTGTAATCCAGGGGGTGACAGTTTGGGAACCATTGACACAGAAGGAGCAATTGCAGAAACTGCATATGTAGCTTTGCTAGAGGCACTATTGGAATTGATACAGTCATAGAACCTAGGGCCTGAAGAACTTCCCTTGCAGAGGCTGTTGTTTGAGATAGAATCACCCAGAGTTGAAGCCTCAATCGATGGAGTCTGGGAAATGGGAGTGATTCCAGACAGGACTGAGTATTGAACACGGCTCCAATTATTTGTTGTGTAGGGATAAGGTTGGATTTCTCCCAATGTATCATTATTCCCAACAATTTTTCCACAGAGAGAGTATGGTGTAGTGCTGTTACCAGAAGATGCTTGGTGGGGGTGGTAAGGAGCCAGTCATCCAGATATGGTAAAACCCAGAATTAGTCTCAAGTGAGCTGTTACCACTGCCATGCATTTCGTGAACACTCTGGGGGCTGTAGAGAGACTGAATGGCAGGGCACGGAATCGGTAATGACTGGCTCCTAGCCAAAAGCAAAGCAGACTCCTGGAGTGTTTGCCCATCTTGATGTGGTAATAATCATCCCGGAGATCTATAGAGCACATCCAATCCCCTTCCCTTAAAAAGGGAAGGATGGACTGTACCGTGACCATCTGGAATTTGGTTTGGGTCATAGACTTGTTTAAACTGCTGAGATCCAAAATGGGTCTCCAGTCCCCTGTCTTTAATGGCACCAAAAAGAATCTCGAGTAAAATCCGGATCCACACTGGTCTGGTGGGACTGGTTGGACTACTCTTTTTTTGAGACAGCTTTATAATCTCTGAAGCTGCTTCTTTCCTTTGACTGGGTGGAACGTCGGGAAGTTTTCTTGGAAAATTTGGCTGACAAGAAAGGAGAATGGTGTAACCTCTGATAATGTTCTGCACCCAGTGATCAGTGGTGATAGATTGCCAGGCAGCTTGGTGCAGAGAAAAATGACCCCTGACTGCTTCCAAAGGTAAGCAATCGGACCACCCCTCAGAAGCACTGATAAGGCCATCCAGAGAAGGAGTCCCTGGAGCCTTGGTTGCAAGGACCCCCTCTGCTTCTACAGGGGTGTCTTCTGGAATTGTTACCCCCTCTGCCTCTGCGAGTATCATCACCACGTGTGGCACGGTAGGGACCCTGAGATTTCTTATGTCACATTTTCCCACTTCTCTGATTCCTGGAAAAGGTACTTTGAGGGTTGGAAAACCGTAGGCCTATAGCAGACAGGCTTTTTCCATCTTGACACACCTGGCTAGTGTGTCCTTCACTTTGGAGCCAAAAAGGGATGAAGCTTAGATGGGAGCATTCAGAAAGGAAGACTTGAAGGGATCTGGGAGGTCACAAATGCACATCCAGGCATGATGCCTTATAACAATGCTTGAATCTGCTCCTCTAGCCGTCCCTTCAGTCGCGTGTGAGAACATCCTCATGGATGAGTTGGATATTGATTCCAGGGTTGCAAGCTGCTAGGCCACTTTGTCCCTGACCTCGTCAGACAACTGTCCTGTGAGCGTCCCAGAGAGTTCGGAGATCAAGTCCTTCTGGAGCCTCGTAAAATGTGCCAAATAATGTAGGGATCATATAGCAAAGGTCCCTGATGAAAAAACATGCTTCTCAAGTCTGCCCACTGCCCGGGACTCGCTATTGGGTGGATGGACAGCAGAACTTTCCTCAGCCAAGTCCTTTTTCATGGCCACCACCACCACCATAGTATCAACTGGTAACCCTTTGGACCAGTGCAGGTTCTCCTTGAGAGGGGAAGAATTTTATCTGGTCTCCAGGGGATCACCTCAATGGAATCAGGGTTCTTCCACGCGCACTGCACGATGAGCTGGATGAACTCATTGGCAGGCAGGGTCACTCAAGAGGTAGAAGGTCGGGCACAAAAAGCCTGCAGGAAGACGGACCCCTCAGATGAAGGGTTGGAGGGCTTCCAGTCACCTCTCTGCTTTAACCTCTCTGCTTTAACATCTCCAGGATGTCTCAGAAGGAGGTGACCGTGGGGACCTTTCACCATCATTATAATCCGTGTCTTCCATTAAGGACTCCTCGGGTGAGTCCACATGCTTCCTCTTGCATGTCTTCTTTTGAGGGGGCTCCTCAGTGGGGGTCTCTGAGGAGGACTCAGAAGAGTTGGTACCCTGAACAGGGGTGTCCTGTGGCTTCTCTGTCCAGTGTCCCAGGGGGTGGTCTGTGACAGCTGTAGCTCAGGGGGTGAAAACTGGTGTTTTGACATCAAAGGAGTGCTTCCAGAAGCAAGAGCCCTCTCCATCGCTCAGAAGGTAGGCCCACCTGAAGAGGGATTGGGAGCCCGGAACTGAGAAAGACAACCTCAGGACCAGGGTTACAGCCCACTCTGATGAACCTGCCCCCATGGATGGAGCCTCAAGCAGGATCGGCATGGACACAGCCATCGGCGCCAAGGAAGGGACCGAGGAGAGAGGCAGCACTGCACCCCGGGCTGATGCACCCATCCCCCAATCCCCAAATTGAGGAAGGACCGGTTCGGCGGGAACCGAAGACCAAAGGGACAAACTCTGAGCCAAAGTGAGATGCACTGTAGAAGCCAAGATGATAGGTTCCAAGAAGGATGTCTGAGCAGAAGGCTTTGGAACAGAGATGGTCGAAGGAGTTGTGTAAGATGTAGTCCGTGGATAAGGCAACCCAACCCCCTGGCTACTAACAGCTGGTCTGCAAGACACACCATGTCATGTTCCAAAAGCTCCTGGAGGATCTAGTGGATACTCCAGATGGAAATTCAGAACATTCGAGGAATGGGCTATACGCTTGGCCCAGAAACGGGTCTATGGAGGGGGAGTATCGGGTCCATGGTGCAAGGTCTGCTGGCACCGAAGTCTCTAGTTTTGAGACTGGAAGCAAAGGGGTCAGATTCAGTAAGGTCTGTACAATGCTCGGTGATGAAGTGGCAACTCGGAGCCAAAACGGTTGGTTCCAAAATGGAAACTAATGGTGTAGTCGAAGATGTGCCCTGAGCCGAAGTAGCTACAGGTGCCAAAGTCGAAATAGCAGTTGTAAGGTCTATGATCGGTGCCGGAGGCAGGACCTGTGCCAAAACAGGAGTCAGTGTTGAAGGTTTTGAGATGGTCGGAGCTGAGGAAGACGGAGCCGAAGAGACAGATTTATGCTCCGCCGATAACTTAGGGACCTTAGATTTTCCAGGTTTGCTCTGATCACCCGATGGTGAAGAAGGAGCAGAATGGGATCTCTTTTTGTCCTTTAGAAGGAGGGGTTGAGGCCTCCATCGCAGAAATGGCCTCTGAGAAGGGAGACTTGAGTAACCCATTCAGAATGAGTTTATTTTTGTGCTCATTAAGAGTGCATTGGCTGAAGCTCTGACAAATATCACATGGAGGCTGCACCAAAAGGTGGGCCACTCCCAAACAGTATAAACAGTCATCATGAAAATCACTGTTAGATGACTTGCCCTTACAAGAAGTACAATGCTTAAAGCCTAAAGTACCCTTCATATCCGACATCTTGGTAGAAAAAAACACCACAGCCAGCTGTATAATCCAACTATAATGAAGTCAACTCCATTCAAAAAAATCACAAAAAAATCACAAATATAACAATAAACAAGAAAGGGAAACACAAGCTAACAGGTTAAACAGGAGAAGCAATACCAACTACAGTATTGAAGAAATACCACAAGGGTAAGGGAAAAGACCATACCAGCAACAGTACTTGAAGTTTACTAACGGTAACAACAGGTAGAGAGAAAAGAACAAGGTTAGACAGAAGAAACGACACTAACAATACTAATTGCTTAGTAAAATATGAAGATATCCAAAATACACAAATATCAAAAAAGATTTCACTTAGCTGAAAGCTCGGCTGAAATGCGGCTTTATGGCTACGTGGCAAATGAGATGTGGGGTAACAGGCATTCTGGGTAGAGACTTAGAGAGAGTTTTTTTGACTGGCATGAGCTTGGTAATAGGGTGACTCGGTTCCGATGGCTCGGAACTGAATCCCCATCAGTGATGAATGGAAAGAAGATTAACAACATCAGATCTTATGTTTGTATGTACTGTATGCTTAGCAGCTATCTAATTACTTCCAGATTCTGTGTCATCTGGCAGCACCTTCTGATGAGGTCATAAGAGCAAACAGTGTGAAATTCAGTTAGCCAAGCTACTGAATTAATGAAAGTTTAATGCCAGGAATAAGTAATTAGCTTTCACAATATTCTATGTTATGGAATATCATTATTTATTCTGAGCATAGCCCAAACTTACCAGAGGACTTGGCAGGACCAGTGAGTTCTGCTGATATTCTTTGTTGCAGTAGCTCTACCTGTATGTCAGACCTACTACTGCTGGTAGGGAGCCATGTCTGGGATACAGGTGGAACTGCACAGCAATGTGGCTGTCCAATGCAGGATCTCCACCTGTGGGGTGCCATCTTACCTGCACTCTCCCTGACCAAGATGACAGACATTCTTGTACAGCCACTAATCCACAAGGAAATAAAATCTACTTTTGAAAAGAGAGCACTGGGAGCCATGCCCACAGTAGTTTGTGGAATGTCTCACATTACAATGAGCCACATGTCTGTGGTTCCAGGTTGTACCGTTCTTGACTCCTGCAGCCTGCAGTACATCTTCACCTATATATGGAGCTCATTACTGTAAAGAGTTTGTCTTCTCACTCGATACTGCCTGCAGTACCAAGTCCCACATACAAATGGAGCTACCACCTTGCTAAGAAGGCTCATTCATTGCAATGGACATTTTTCATTCCAGCAATAGTTCAGTGGGTGTATGAAACACACAAACATACTTTACTGGAGTCTATCACTGCACTGATTTCTATACCCCTTATTTTCTCTCTAAGATTGAAAAATCCCATAGGTTCATAGGTAAGTATTGAGCAATCCGTCTGCAGACTATTATATGCCTAGCCAGTAGCCAGACCGTGACCAAAGATGAATATAAAACCCTGTTCCCTTGTGTCTATAAGGTAAACACCTTAACCACTATGCCAACCACCAACCCTGCCACCCATGGTAAAAAATAAGTTATGTACTCACCATAACATTCCATGTTTGTAGTCCATCTCGCCCTTCATTCTTACATATGGGTTCGGAGCCGATCCTCGGCTCTGACTCTGCCTATTATAAAGCTCAAAGTCTCTTAGTTAGCTTGTGGCTTTGTGGCTAGGTAGGTATCCCATAGTGCACTAGTACAATCCCCAGATCTTGTTTGCTGCTAAACTATAGAAAGACAGAAAAAAGTTATCCAGAAAGAACAATAATGAAAGGTCTCCACCCTACCAAGGGCAACACTATCCTGTCTCCAGGTGGGTGGGTTCGTAAGAATGAAGGGCAAGATGGACTACAAACATGGGACGTTACGGTGAGTACATAACTTCTTTATGTTCTGTAGTCCTATCTTGCCTTCATTCTTACATATGGGACAGCGTCCCTAGCACCTTATTCTCGGGTGGCTCATGGGAATATACTCCTGAGTATCGTGGAACCAAAGGAGGCTCTACCCCTGGAGGTCAAATCCAGTTTGCAATGAGTAACAAAGGTATGAGGGGTAGCCCAAGTTGCTGTTGCACAAATATTGTCAATTGGAACTCTGGCTTGAAAGGCAGCAGATGTGGACAGGAAATGAACCTTATTCTTGAACGGCAGAGTCTTTCCATTGGAGGAGTAAATGAAGGAAATACAGCTCGAAATTGAGAATTGATCTGACTTAAGTTCCTTAGTCCTGTGAAGGTAGAACCGTAACTGCCTGTTAACATCAAGTTGATGAAATTTGTATTCTGCAGTGTTGGAATGATTAGGGAAAAATACAGGCAGTTCTATAGTTTGGTTCAAATTAGTCTGAGAGCAAACTTTAGGGATAAAGGAAGGATTTGTATGAAGGGAAACTGTCTTTGTGGAAAATCAAATAAGGAGGCTTGTCTGACAGTGCTTGTAACTCTGACACCCGTCTAGCTGATGTGATAGCTACTAGAAACAAAGTCTTCCAAGACAGAAACTTCAATTGACACGAATGTGCAGGCTCAAAAGGCAGGGAAGTTAGTTTGGACAGAATGAAATTCAGATCCCAAGGAGGTAAAGGTTCCTGAAAGGGAGGTCTCAGCAAAGTAGTGCCTTTAAGGAAGGTTTTACATAATCTGTGGGGCATTAGATTAGGTTCATGTTGTCCCAAATGGAAGTTAGATATCACTGCCAATTGGACCCTAATTGTGGCAGCAGTTGATCCCTGATGGAAAAGTTCCGACAAGAGTTCTAACACCACAGGGATGGATGCTGTGTAAGGATCTACATTTCTTTCTTTAGCCCAGATAGAAAACCTTCTCCATTTGCTAGTGTATAACTTCCTAGTGGAAGGTTTATGCGAAGATGTGAGGATGTGGGTCAGAGCAGGTGAAAGATCATGAAGCCTGACTAGGGATGGAAGTGGAGCAGCCATGCTGTCAAGTTGAGGGTGTAGAGGCAGGGGTGAAGGGAGCCTGACATCTGTGTCAAGAGGTCTGGCACTGGGTCCAGAGTCCATGGATCGTCTAGTAGATGAGGCCTGAGAAAGGGGAACCAAAGCTGATGCCTGGCCCTCGCAAAAGCCTTCGATACAATACCCCACTCAGGCATTATAGATAAGCTCACCAGCTTAAATATAAACCCCTATGTTACTAGATGGGTTGCAAACTGGCTCAAGGATAGAACCCACATGGTTAGAATTGCTGGAGCCATGTCAGACTCCAAACCAGTTACAAGTGGCATCCCACAAGGCTCAGTCCTGGGACCTCTCCTGTTCGGTATATATTTCTCGGAGGTACAGGCCAACACAGAAGGACTGTGGCTGACCAAGTTCGCAGATGACTGCAAACTGGGCACTATAATCGACTCTCCAGCCAACACAAGCATCCTCCAAAAGGGCCTCATAGAAACAGACAACTGGTGCCAGAGCCATGGCCTCAAGCTAAATGCCAAAAAGTGTATAGTCATCCCCTTTGGCAAAAACAAAGTGCCCACAAATTACCACATAGGTGGTAATCCATTAAGTACAGAAGAAGTAATTAGGGACCTGGGGACCCAAGTTGATAGCAATCTCTCATTTGACAATCACGTGGCCAAAGTGATTAGAAAAACATTTTATATAGCCCACCTAATCATAAATGGATTCACATCTAGATCAGGGGAGGTCATCATGCCTCTTTACTCATCCCTCCTCAGGCCCATAATTGAGTACAATGCCCCTTTTGGGATGTACCTTACCAGACACCTGCAGCAACTGGAAAGACTCCAAAAGTACCTCACCAAGAGGATCAAAGGGCTCAAACAGATGCCATATCCTGCCCGGTTAAAGAAACTCCAGCTCTACTCAGTGGCATACTGCCTGCTCAGAGGCGATCTGTGCCTGACATATAAAGCCATGTCCAACCCGGAATTAATGGACATGCTGCACCTCAGAAAATCCAAATCCCATTGAGCTATGCGCTTGAGAGACTTGAACCTCAGCACTTAAATAAATAGGACATGCTGGAGGGACAGATTCATAACCCAGAGGCTCCCTTCACTCTGGAATAAAATCCCAGTCCAGGTTAGGCAGAGTCCCTCATTGACTTTCTTCAAGAGGAATCTTGATGAGTGGATGGGGGATCGTAGGTTTACCCCGGGTATCACTTCTGTGTCACTGTTAGACAGAGGCACAGTATACTAACCTTGAAAAAGGGCATAGCAAAATTAATTTAAAATGGGTGGCGAAAGCCAAACACACTCTGGCTAGGCTTATAAATGCCCTAGGGCAGATAGCCTAGTATGAACCTATGAACCTATGAGGCCAGTAAGGAGTGAGGAGAATCATTTTGCTTCCCAACAACTTTGCTTTCTGTATCACTTTGGATATGAGCGGAAAGGGAGGGACTGTATAAAGGAGTCCCAGGGGCCAATCGTGAACAAATGCATCTCTCTGTGACTCCCCCGGAGGGGGAATAAGGGAGAAATAGCTGCTACATTTGGCATTGATCGGGTTGGCAAAGAGATTGCAGCAATGCTGTCCCCATTTGCGGAAGATCTGTTCCGCTACTTCCTGATTCAGAGACCACTTGTGAGGCATCAAGATTGTCCTGCTGTGCTTGTCGGCTATCACATTGTTTGTTCCCGGGATATGCATTGCTACTAGAAAGCGTCAGGAAGATATCGGCCACTTCCAAACACGAAGAGCCTCTCAACAAAGGGGGTAAGATCTGGTTCCTCCTTGCTTGTTTAGATACCATACCATTGACATATTGCTATCGTCCCTAGAGGAAGAAAGTCATGAAGTGCTTGCAATGCTAGAAGCACTGCTCTCATCTCTAGAACACTGATATGCAGGTGAGCCTCATGATCTTGCCATGTGCCTTGGACAGTCCTGCCTAGATAATGCCCCCCCATCTTATCTGTGAGGCATCCGTGGTCACAGTAGCAATGGGTTGGAGAGGCAGGAATGGAGTGCCTGTTGTCAGCTGATTGGGCTGAATCCACCAACGAAGGTCCTTTTTGCATGACTCTGTTATGAGGATATAGTGAGATAGAGGCAGTTGTTGAAGGGACCACTGGGAAAATAGAAGCCATTGAAGAATTTGCATATGCAATCTGGCTAGTGGGACTAGAGTTATGGTAGAGGCCATGGTCCCTAAGAGTTTCAGCACTGTCTTTGCCTTGAGTTTCTGTAGAGGAAGCAAACTGAGAATTTGTTGCCTGAGGTTTTGAATTCTGTCTGCAGGTAGATGAGCTAGCATGGCGACTGTGTCTATTTCTGCACATTGAGAGGGCGATAAGGCAGATTTTTCCCAATTTATTGTAATCCCCAGCTGGGAACAGAGCTGGATGGTCGAATCTCGGGCTTGTAGGAGGAGGTGCCTGGTGGTGGCAGACAGGAGCCAGTTGTCCAGGTACGGAAACACGTTGTCTCAGGTGAGCTGTCACTACCGCCATACAGTTGGTGAACACCCTGGGGGCTGTGGTGAGACCAAAGGGCAGAGCACGAAATTGGTAATGACTGGCTCCAAGCCGGAAGCGTAAATGACTCCTCAATGGTCTGTCCATTTTTACATGGTGGTACGCACCTTGGAGGTCTATGGAGCACATCCAATTGTCTTTCCCTAACAGAGAGAGTATAGACTGCAGTGTCGCCATCCGGAACTTGGCCTTCTTTACGGATTCATTTAGTTTGCTGAGGTCCAGGATGGGCCAACAGGCCTCTGTTCGCTTTGGCACTAAAAAGAATCTGGAGTAAGTTCCAAATCCTATCTGGTCTGCGGGGACGGTTTGAATGACTCTCTTTGAAAGCGACCTTTGCACTTCTACAGTTGCTTGATCCCTGTGATTGGGTGGAACATCCAGGATATTCTTGGGAGTGTGGGGTGGAAGAGAAAAGGGTATGGAGTATCCTCTGGTGATTATTCTTAGCACCCATATGCCTTGGGTGATGTTTAGCCAGGCCTCCGGATACAAAGAGAAGTGACCCCTGACTGGCTCCAGAGAAGCACAGCCAGGCCCCATATCAGGAGCGCTGATAGAGACAGCCTCAAAAGGAATCGCAGCCACCCTGGTTTTGCGGACCCCCGCTGCCTCTAGGGTGTTTACCATTAGCTCCTCCTCCTCTGCCTCTGAAGGAGGAATCACCCTGTGCATCTGGGGAAAATCTCTGGGACTTCTTGAACTACATCTTACCACCTCTCTGACTCTTGGGATATGGTCTAGAAGGGATGGTAAAACGTACTCCCACGGCAGAGAGAGTTTTCCCTTCTTGTTCGCACCTGGTGAGTGCATCTTTTACCTTAGGTCCAAACAGAGAAGAACCGTCAAAGGGGGCGTTGGTAAAGGTAGACTTGAAAGGCTCCACTAAATTACATAAGCGCGTCCAGGAGCGTCTCCTAAGGGAAACTCCCAAACCTGCTGCCCTGCTCACTCCGTCCGCTGCATAGGAGATCAGCCTCATGGAAGAGTTCACGATGGAATTTAAGGTGGACAACTGAGCAGTCACCTTCTCGGGGACTCCTTCAGTAGACGTATCTTGAAGAGTATCTCCTAACTCCTTGAGGAGCCCTCTCTGAAGCCTAGTAAAATGTGTGAGATAGTTCAGAGATCTGAGGGTAAAAGCCGCTGAAGAGAAGATATGCTTCCTGTATCTATCCATCATTCGAGACTCTTTGTTCGGCGGAAGGACAGATGAAGAAGTCTCTGTTAGCTCCTTCTTAGTGGCTGCCACCACCATCATGGCATCTACAGGCACGCCCTTGGACAAAACCTCCTTCTCTTTTGAGGCCAAGAGAAATTTGTTGGGTATTCTGGGGACTGGCTCCACAGCATTAGGAGTTTCCTGCACCTTTCGACTAACCAGGTCCAAGAGTTCGTCAAAAGGTGGAGACACCCATGAGGCTGAAGGTTGAGACCTGAAAGCCTTCAGGTACACTGACTCCTCATCAGAAGGGGGTTGCCTCTCTGCTTTAGGATCTCTAGAATGTCTACAAAGGAGGCATCATCAGAGGATGACTTGGGGGACCCTTCTGACTCTTCCAGGTCAGTGTCTGAGGTAATCGACTCATCCAGGGAGTCTACATGCTTCCTCTTGCATGTCCTCTTCCGAGAGGGCTCCTCAGAAGGGTGTTTCAGGGAGGTCTCAGAAGACTGGGGGCCACCCAATGGGGGCTCCTCAGGCTGTGGGTCTCTGCTGCCATGGGAAAGAGAAGGTGCTGAGACAGAGGTTGGTGCTTGAGGGGGAAGAGTATCTGTACCCTTGCATGGAGCTGATGACCGAGACAGCATGCTCCTCTTCATCTCAAATGCAGATCTTTCCAGTTCCAAAGACAGCCCTGGTTCCAAGGAAACGGAGGTAGTCCTCGGCTCCAGAGCGACCGGCTCCGAGATGGCTGTAGGGTCCGAGCTCACCCTAGCTGACGCACCGAGTGGGAGACTTGGCACCAAAGAGGTTTGGGTTCAAGTGTCCCCATCGGGGCTGACCGGTGAGCTTCAGCTCCTAGACATCATAGACAGCACCAAAGGTGTTGGAGCGGAACCTGGCTCCAAGACAACCACAAGGGGAGATGGAATCGAGGGTTCCACAACAAGTGGCACCAAAATGTCTGGCTCCGAAGGCCCGACTTGGCTCGGAGGCGGAAACAAAACAGGGAAAATGGACTCTCAGGTGGCTCTGGAACCGACTGGGTCAGAGCCAACAACAATTTGGGCAAAGCAGAAGACTTCAAGAGTCTAAGCACTACTCTCTCCACATATTCCTCTGACAGGCTCTTGGAGGATCTGGATGACAGGGTAGGTGATCTGGATCTCTGAAAAATGGGAGATCTTAAGGTTGGGGAGACCGGCGAAAGATCTCTGGACTGGCTCCGATGCAATTTTTCAGAAGTCAGCTCTGAAAAGCTTGGGGCTGACACTGCAGTGTCAGCATTGACCACCTCGACCGGCTCTGAGGACAGGGGGAGTCGAGGAGATAGAAGTTTATCCAGTTTCAATGTTTTCTGAAGAGGTTCAGACAAAACAGTCGGCGCCAGAGAATGTCTCTTGGCTGACTTGACCTTCTCTTTTCTGGATGAATGGGACTTTGATGATGAAGAAGAGCTTGCTAAGTCTTCCTCGAAGGAAGGCTTGAGGAGACCTTTCAGAATTAACTTGTTGTTTTGCTCCTGGAGAACTCTGGAGCTAAAGGAGTGACAGAAGGAACAAGTTTCCTGCAAGTGAATGGCTCTGAGGCAATAAACGCAATTACTGTGGCCATCTGTAATTGACATCTTTTGAGAGCATGCATTTTTTAAAACCCAAAGGTTTGTGGTCTTTGGACATTTTAGACATGGCTATAAGAGCTCTATAAACAGTAAGAAGGAAGACAAGGACCTCTAATTTAAATGGGCCTCGCCCTACGACAGGTACACAACAAACGACTAGGTCCTCTAACTTAAATGGGCCTAGCCCTGTTAGAAAGATTCAAAGATAAAACAGAGGACTAGGTCCTCTAAGTTAAACGGGCCTAGCTGGAAGGAGGCAGAAGCTAAGCCAGAGAAAAACAGAATCTTAAGCAGCAGGCAAAGTATGAGACAAACAACACTGCACACGATTATTAATCTATAAAAATTGTGAAATCAAGGTCCTAACACAAACGCGGACCTACGTAAATATTAATTGTATCAGAAACTAGCATACAGGATACCACACAGAGAAACAAGGTCCAAACTGCCAACAAGTTCTCAAAAACTAAGTAAGTAAATAGAAAAACACTTCTAAACACTACCTATAAGATAACTAACATAAAAGTATCAAGAAATATTAGTAAATGTGAATAATAAGGAAAAAATTTTGAACTTAGCCACGGCCAAGCAAGAAGCACTTCTGAACTCGTGGACATGGCAAACGAGATCTGGGGATAGTACTAGTGCACTATGGGATACCCACCTAGCCACGAGCTGACTTTGAGCTTTGTAATAGGCCAAGTCAGAGCCGAGGACTGGCTCCGAACCCATATGTAAGAATGAAGGCGAGATAGGACTACAGAACATCAACTATTTATTACATTATTTTATCTCTGTTATTGCACTGTATGCCAAGTATTTATTCAGTTTATTATGAATCTTCTCCTGTTCCATTTATTTGAATATTAATGCATTTACTCCATTATTTGTTATCTCATTACCTGACTGACTAATCATTTGTGCTGCAGTCTATGTGACTGTGTGTTAAAATCTGCTACAAATTACATAAAAACTGGCTATCCCTTACAAACTGTATATACCCATTGCTGCATCATCAAAGTGCAAGACAGCATAATTCAGAATCAGAAGCACCTGGTATCTGCTCAGCATACAGGAAATACAAACACAAGTTTATTAAACTAATAAATATAGCTTCAATGAAGGAACTAAAATAAAATCTACTTATTTTAGTATTAGGTATCCCATTTTACATAATTACTACAAAATAAATGACAGCAAAACCACCTTTGTGATTGATCTTGAAGGGGTAGTTTGAATACACATACGTACAATGATGCTCTCATCAAGGGATATTTGTAATTGTTTTTTCAGATGGAACCATGTTTTGCTAAAGTCTGTTTGGTTTGCTTTCACATGTATTTGTTGTGGCACTTTCTTGCTTTTTGGTGTGAAACTTATTTGGGTCCTATCCAAAATGTAAGAAACATCATGTATTTTCTAATCCGTGTTTCAGGAAGAGTGAAACCACTCGTGCTGTGGTTGATGTGACCTAACCCAGTTTGGATTCATCAAGGGTGGGCCCTGCCTACTTAACTTGGTTAATTTCTTGAGAAATTTTACTGAAACAATGGACGAGGACACAGCAATGAATACCACACATCTAGATGATGCAATAGCATTCAGCACCAATTCACACTTGGGTATCAAAGATAAACTCTCCCAGCTAAATGTCAGTCCCAGTGTAACAAACTGAATAGTGAATTGGATCACAAATGGAACTTAGGAGGTTAGGTTTTCAGGTATACTCCTCTAAAAGACCTGTCTTTAATGGTGTACTCTATAGAGTTCAGTCCATGGATCACTCCTCTTTGGCATTTATTTCTTGGAGGTCAAAGCTAATGTTAAAGGTTTGTGGCTGACTAACTTTGTAGATGACTGCAAACTTGGTGCCATCATAAACTCCCCTGAGGACACCAAGACCTTCCAAGAGGGCCTGTCCCAAACAAATAGCTGATATCAAAACCATGAACTAAAATTAAATGCCAAAAATAGTATAATCATATCCTTTGACAAGCATGACTTCCCTTGCAACTATCACATTGACAACACACCCATGAAAACGGATCCTATAGTTAGGGATCCAGGAACCTATGCTGACAATGATCTGTCCTTGGATCAGCACATAAGTTCAGTTGTAAGGAAGTATTTTTTCATTGCACTGCTTATATCTAAAGGTATTTGGGCCAGATCCAGTAATGTAATTGTTCCACTGTACCTGGCATTCATCAGGCTGATCATTGAGCATAATACCCCTTTCGGTAAGTACCTGTCCAAACACTTGCCAAAACTGGAATGAACACAACACTTTCTCACTCAAAAAAATCAAGGGCCTAAATCTTACTATGTGGACCATCTCAAAGCCTTGTCCCTCTTCTTAGTGTCATACAAGCTATGAGGAAATGACGTCTGCCATGTATATAGAGCCTCAACAGACACTATTCTGTCAGACCTATTACACATTTACAAGTCCAGTGGTATCATAAACACTAGCTCAAGAAATCTCAATCTGTTTTCCAAAATAAACAGAACAGGTTGAAGGGATAGGTTTGTATCACACAGATTGCCTTAAAAGTTAGTGTTTTTCACAGAGGGGGTTGTCTCCTTGTACTACTCGAGTGTGTGTGTGTGTGTGTGTGTGTGTGTGTGTGTGTGTGTGTGTGTGTGTGTGTGTGTGTGTGTGTGTGTGTGTGTTTTTGGGGGCATACATTACTCTTGCCAAATCTATATGTATCAACTTCTAATTTTCTGTAGACACCCCTAACAAGCAAGTTCATTTCCTCAGAAGTGAGGATCAGGGTATAGATCCTTAGGGAGTTGGGGCTTGGGAAATGCAGGGAAACTAAGTCAGTCAGGTTCATTATTTCTAAGGACTTTTAGAATGCTCCATTCTCATCTGTGACCAAGCTGTTAAAAATTCTCAGATCATGTGTTAGGGTTTTTAACCCTCTTACTGTTTTTCTGTGTGATATTTTCCACCCACATAAGCTATCACCAACTCAGGCAGATGGGACATCACTTAACATTTCATTTGAAGTTTGGCACTCAGGACTATAGGTGTTCAGAAACATCTCCCTTTATGCTGCACAACATTGTCAGTATTAGAAATGTAATGTAAGCACCTTATGGGGTGGGATGAAACTCACAGCCTTCTGAAAATTACAGCATCAAAGGTACGTGACCTAACTTCTGAGCTGATGACAATGCGTCTGTGTGGTAGTCTGTGTTTGTGTCTGTGTGTGCGCATGCACACAGATGTGTGTGTTTTTCTGTGTGAGTGTGCATGTGCTTAACTCTGTGCATGTGTGTATGAGCAAGTATGTACTTGTGTGTGTGTGTGTGTGTGTGTGTGTGTGTGTGTGTGTGTGTGTGTGTGTGTGTGTGTGTGTGTGTACATGCACAGGTTTGCCTGTGTTTGTATGTGTGCATTTGTGTTTTAGAGCAAGTGACCATATATATCTGTATTTGTACAATTTGTGTCTGCATGTCAGTGGCTGTGAACATGGGTGCATTTGTGAGTGCCTGACTGGCAAAGCATCTCTCTTAATTTGGGGTTGTGAATTAGAGGTGATGTAAGTGGATGAGTTATCAAGTACTTTAAGAAAGGCAGTAACTGAATGATCAGCCCAAGCTTCATATAAATCTGGACTGGGATGAGAGAGTACAGGCCTAATATCAAGAATCTGCAAGTGTAAAATGGCCCAGAAGGGCTGTTAGCCTAGTACTAATCTATGAACCTATGAACAAGATGATTCCATCATATTTCTGAGATGGATAAAGCAGAGTGAAATCCGTCTTTGGTTCCACACTTTTTTGTTACATTACTGCTTTTATTTAATTATTTATTTTAGTAGAGCAGTTCAAGTGCAGTTCTAAACTAATTTGTACTTGATGTTGTCAGGCCTGTTAATACCTGCTGTAGTTGATGACTAAAGGCCACATATACATCCAGAGTTGTGGAGGCCTCTCTTGTAGCAGGTCAAATTGAACACCCACAATCCGCTGCATTCAGAGTTCATTTAACGGTCATTTGAAGAGAACACTATATCATTAATTCTAATTCAAGAGGTAATGAGGTTCAACCAAGAACAAATAATTTGAACACAAAACATTCACGTTATCTTGGTTGTCTGGCATTAATTCAAAGTGATAATACTGGTAAGTCTTTCAGAACGTTGTTATGGAAGAACTTAAATAATACTTATACAGTCCTCAAGCATCCTAGCGTGGATAATTATTATATATTTTCCATTCTCTATAGTATTTTACCATAATTTCAAGTGTCATCCATTATTATTATTCATTTTATTTTCCATCCCTTTATGGTGTTTTGATTTTTCCAGTTGCATTATCATTTACCCCCTAACGTCACGCTCTTTCAGAATGAGAATAAAGGTAGACAGCCATGAAATGTGAACATTTTAAATATTTTTGTAAGGAAGGCAAATGGCTTTGTCTACCTTCATGTTTGAGGTCTCCACTGGAGACTGTACTGTCAGGTATCACCCAAGTTGCTTTAGTGCTTCTCTTTAGTTGATAAATAATGTAAACTTATTTTTGTAATCCTCAGATGTAGTGTGAAGGCTAGATCTTTGGGCAAAGTTGTTTGTAAAGCAGAGCTCCATCATACAAAACAAACAATAAAGCTGGCAGTGTGGGTGTTACTGGGGAAGTACTAAACTGCCCAGGGATGTTGAGGCCCAATGCCCTAGAGGGTGTAACTGCACCTAGGAAATGGGCTGTATGCTAAATTGGTTTGTATTTGATTTACTATTAGTATATTAATTCTTTAAATAGTTTTGATGTAAAATAGTTCCTCTGCTTAATGTTTTATAGTTGATGTAGGATATGTAATTGATGTTGGAAAATGTATTTTATATCCAAAAGATACATTATGTAAGTATTTAATGTCTATATACACACACACACACACACACACACACACACACACACACACACACACACACACACACACACACACACACACACACACACACACACACACACAGTGAGTTTTATGTGTACATGCAATAACAGATGCAGAAAGAGAGAGAGAGACAGAGAGAGAGTCTCACTCATATGGAGAAACTCATATACACCCACGCACATGCACAGGCACAGACAAATTCACACATATATATGCAGAAACACACACACACAAGCACACACACACAGTCATGTGCTCAACAGTTACAACCTATTGCTTGACTGTTTAGACAAGTACCCACCCCACAGTCCCAAAACTTATATATATCAATTCTGAGATTGCGATGTCTCCGAGAAAAGGGAACATTCTGAGAAATGGACATCTTGAACTTGGTATATGCAAGTCCACTTTTTCAGCCATTCCATCCCTGTATTTTGGGACTCACTGAAGCAGGTCCCAACATTTGAAATGATAGCCGATATTATCCCTTTTGTCTGCTCATACACCATGAGTACAGTTTACCCCCCAGTTTTGCCTGTCAGTAGCGGTACTTGTCTTTAACCAGTTATCCATGTAGCATTGCTTACACAGGCTTTTGAAATGCAAACATTCATTAGAATGCTAGTAGTAGCAGTTAACACAAACGGCCAAGGCTATGAAATGCTAACAAATATCATGATGCAGTTGTGTGTCTGGTTCCCTCAGTCCCATGTGCAAACTACATGATTTTTGAGAAGTTACTTTACCATAAAGTGCTCCCAGTTTGTATCATAGGTTGGTACACTAGGCTATCGACCCTAGGACCTATACAAGCCTAGCCATAATTCCCTGGCTATTTCTTCCTACAGTGTTTACTTCCCTGGACCCCTGCTTCTGTTCATGAAAAGAGGTTCTTATTTCTATTGACTCCACCCGGTTAACAAACAAACAGAAAAAAATCAGTCTGCTGAAGGAGGTATTCTTTTGAAAGGTGTTGAAGAATATTGCCTTCAGTTTGCTTAGGATTTACAGAAATTGCAATTTTGAGTGGTATAATCTTCCATATGAAGACTGTACCCCCTTTAACTGGTGTTCTAAGTGATTCATCAGCATTGTCAACATTTCCCTTTCCCATTTTATACATCGGGTTGGGGTGTCACACTAATTGTCACCACCTTTCTTTACTCAGTGCCACTCTTCTACCTTCTTCCACAAGTCATGCCTGATTGTTGTAGGTCTTCTGTCATGCCATCCATCCATCCATCCATCCATCCATCCATCCATCCATCCATCCATTTCTTGGATGGAGTCTTTGTTTCCTCTTACCTTCTTCATGCTTCTCCCAAATCTTCTTTACCAGATTGTGTTCTGCTTTCCTGCAAGTGTGACTGAACCATCATAATCTGTTTTCCTTGACTTTCTCTGCATTTGGGATTACGTTGGCGTCTGTTCTGATGTCCTCATTCCTTCATGTGTTCCATATTGTGCATCCTACCACCAAGCTGTACTTCTTCTCTGTCACTTCAAGTTTGCTCAACTCCTGTGCCTTCACTGCCCAGGTTTCCGTACCTACAGTAGAACTGGTCGTGTCACTGCTGCTTTGTACACCTTACCTTTCAGCTTCTTTGCATTCTTCTGTTACACACACTAGCCCTAACACTCTGTGCCAGTTGGCTATAGCCCCTCTTAGCAATGACCTCTTCATTCTGGCTTTGCTTTGCTTCAACCACCACTTCAAATACTTGAAGCTGTTAACCTGTTCTACTGTTTTCCCTTCTATCTCTATTTTGAGCTTGTTCTGATATCCCCCTTGTCTGTACTCAGTTTCATCTCATGTGCTTTCTGTTTTGCATTCCAGGTCCATGTTGTTTGTTGAAATTCCTGTTCAAAGTCTCCCCATAGTAACACAACATCTGCATACGATGATATATTCCCTCCAGCCTGTTTGCTGCTCTAGTCCATTACCAGTGTGAGCAGGAGTGAGCTCAGAGCTGAACAATGGAAACATTGGGCCGGATTCAGGAAGGCTTACACGGAGTTCAAGAGTAGTGTAAGCCTCCGTGTAAGCCTCCCGATTCAGGAACAGCCCAAATCCCCGTGTAAGAGACAGCTAACACGTCTCTTACACGGACTGGGCGTGGAAATGCTCAATACCTCATTTGCAGCTGAAAGATATGCAAATGAGGTATCTGAGCAATCCACGAAGCAGAAACCAGTCCGTGTAACGGACGTGTTAGCTGCAGAAATGTACTCAGCTGACAACTGAGTACATTTCTGCAAAATTAAAAATGGAGCTATGTCAGCTCCAAATAAAGGGTGCATTTGTGTCATTAAGCATGCCAATGGCCAAATATGTGGCCATTGGCATGAAAAGGTGTTGCAAAAATATGTAATATAACTTTTTTTTCACAGGATTTTGAGGTTTAATTGCAGCACACCAGCAAAGGGGGTGCGCTACCTAAAACTAAAAACCGAAGCTTATAAGCCCACAATTGTGGGATTTATATATTACATGTAATGTCAATGGAGGGACTTGCAGACCTAAATCATTATGGCCTCCGTTGAGTGGTTGTCAAGGGGAAGCTCCGTGTAAGACATGTAACTAGTCATTACTAGGCAATCCTATGTAAATGAGGGTTACAATACTGAATCACACTGCCACATAGGTAATGAGCACTTTCTGAGTAGTGTAAGAGTTAGAGAAGGGGGAGGAACAGAGTAAGAGGTAGGTGACATCACGGGGAAGGATAGATACAAATGTACCAGATTGGAGGGCAATGTAAGGTGAAAGATGACAGACAGACTTCAGGGAGGGAGGTGTGTCCCAACAGAACACTAGGAAAGTCAAGAAACTGAAGGCTTACGCTATCGCTACACTCAAAGTTTCTTGATATGCGTGCATCTTGTGAGTGTGCTAGCGTGTAAGGCAGGTTCAACATGTGGGGCGTGTTGCAAACCGTGTACAACAGTTTCTTGGCGTGCGTGTTTAAGGCAGTGTCTTGGCGTTTTAACATGAGTCAGCCTAGTTCACACCGTGTAAGGATGTGTGCGCGTGTGTAACACCGTGTAGGGATGTGCGCACGCGTTTAAGTGACTGTGAGCATGTTTAAGCTGGTGTGCACATTGCTCCCCCTCAGGAAACAGAGAGGAAACAGGAAACAACTAAATTACACGGAAACTGCCAGAGGATACTGCTGCAGTTAATTGTTGGAAACAATTGGAAGCAGGCAATTATGCAGGCAGACTAGAAGCCCAACCCAGCACTTAAAACACTGCAAAGACCAGTGCAGGGTGTTTCTCACAAGAGATACTGCAAGAAAGTAAGCTATCAGAATTGAAAACTGAAAAAGCTGAACTCAGAGCAGAAATGCTAGGGGCTGCCATAGCTGTTATAATCAGGCAAAGGCGAATTGCTGAGGGTGGTGTCAATGCAGATGCTGACAGACAACCCAGAGTGAGGAGAAGGAGAAGAGTATACAGGCCCAGGGTCACCTACCATGGGTTACATGAGCTGGAGATAGTAGAGCGCTACAGAGTGGACAGAGACCTTCTGCAGCAGATTGTTGAGCTGTGCAGGCCACATCTCACACACAGAACCAACAGAGGGGAACCCATCCCAGTGGAAACCAAGGTATGTGTTGGCCTAAGAATACTAGCAACAGGTACCTTCCAGAGACCAACTGGTGATATGATGGGGATATCACAGGCATCAGCCTCCAGGGTACTGCACCAGTTCCTGGATGCCATGTCAGCACATGTCGGTGATCATATATATGTCCCTAATGACCGTGAGGTTGTGGCCAGCAATATCGTCTCTTCCAGCAAATAGCGGGATACCCTGAGGTGCTGGGTGCAATAGACTGCACGCGCATGCGCATCAAAGCACCAGCTGGTGAGCGGGGTAGAGTCTACATTAACCGCAAGGGATACCCCTCCATCAACTGCCAGGTCGCGTGTGATGCCCAGGGCATAATAATGAATGTGTGTGCTGGCTGCCCTGGGAGCTACCACGATTCCCACATCTGGCATCTGGCGCAGCTGTACCAATCATTTGCCAGTGGGGACTTCCCACACGGACACCTAGTGGGGATGCAGGTTATGCACTTGAGCCGTGGCTGATGACACCCATCAGAAATGCACACACACCTGAACAGGAACGCCATAATGAGGCACACGCACAAACATGTAATGTCATAGGCGTGTGTTTGGGCTGCTCAAGTCACGGTTCTGGTGTCTGGACACATCTGGTGGAGCCTTGCAGTACACACCAACTACATGTACCCAAATGGTCATGATATGTGCTATGCTACATAATATGATCCTCGGAAACAGCTGCAGCAGGACCAGCACAGGGCTGGGCCTAACATCCCCACCATTGCCAAGGCCACCACAGGCAGAGGGTGACTCGGAGGAGGAACAACCTGACCTTGTCCCAGTAGGCAGAAGGAGGCGTGCCCAGTATGCCCTGGCCTTGGCAAAGAGGCAACACATAGCACATACACTTGGTCAGTAGGAACACTGGGACTGATACCGCTCTGACTCACTCATATAGTAACAGGGATGCCTAACATGACACAACCTGCTTCCAAACATGTACAGGGAGTGTAGTATGTGCATCCGACAGAGGCAGCCCTGCAGCACCACCTGAGGCATGAATGCCATGTGTTAAGTAATGTAATACCATGTACCATATGCACACCTGAGGACCCGACTAACATCCACCCACACCAATCATAAACCACAAAAACACAAACCTACCTCATAGGTACCACAAGCGATAGTAACCTAGATGTAATGCTACCCCATGCCAGAAGTATAAATGCGTGCAGTGTAAGCACACAGTATAGAGAATGTAGATATCAGTGCTGTAATAGAAAACAGGGTCAAAGCCCACATCAGCACCCTGACACTACCAGGTCACACCTCTGTCCTAATAGCAGGAACTGCCCCAGGCCTACTCTGGCAATGTGAGTGTCAAACGAAATATTACTGTCAACCTGGGTGCCCAGGACCCTGATAACCTCTTCTGTGCTTAGAGGATTGCCACCTAGATGGGAACTAGGGGTAACCCTGTTGTTCCCGAAGGGTATGACTATGCATTGTTTAGCGTTTAACGTAAGGCCATGGCTCTGGCACCAGTTATCCGTGTCTATGAGACCCTTCTGAAGGATGTCTGTGTCAGATGGGTTTCCAACTATGCTTCCCAGTTTGCAGTCATCTTCAAACTTTATCAGCCATAATCCTCCTGTGTTTGCTCGTACTTCTGAAAAGTAGATGCTGAACAAATGTGGGCCCAGGACTGAGCCCTGTGGGACACCACTTGTGACAGCTCTGGAGTGTGACATGGCACCAGCAACTTTGACCCTGTGTGTTCCGTCACTTAGCCAGTTTGCAACCCATGCTGTGATGTATGGGTTCACAATTAAGCTGGTGATGTTTTCAATGATACCTGAGTGGGGTATTGTGTGAAAGCCTTTGCCAGGTCAAGGTAGGCTGTGTGGACTGCCTTGCCCACGTCAATGGCCTGGGTGACTGTCTTGAAAAGTCAACCAAGTTTAAAAGGCATGATCTGCCCTTGACAAAGCCAAACTGGATTGGATCCAATGTCTGCAAGTCCCCTATGTCTTCATTTATAATTCCCATTATGATCCTCTCCATAGCTTAGCAGAACAGGCTTGTCAAGCTGATGGGATGGTAGTTTCGGGGTTGGTGGAGGCACCTCCTTTGTGAAGTGGGTCCACCATTGCCGTATGCCACTCCTTGGGCACATATCCTGAGGTGAGGCTAAGATTAAACAGCTGCCCTAACTGCGGGTGTAATTACTCATTGAGTTCATGGAGCACACAACTGGGGACACCATCTGGTCCCATGGATAAAGTGTTTTCCACCTTGGATAGAGCAGTTCCCACCCCAGCATTGGAGATGTTTGGGGGGCTACAATCCTCTGGTGTAGATACCCTCCAGTTGGGGGGAGGAGAAATCTGCACTGAACCTGTCAGCCAGTATGTTGGCAATGTCTGTAGGTTCAGTGATATTTACATCATTCGAACTAATTCTGAGCATATCTGGGAGTTCCCTCCCAGGTTTCAAACATAGGTAAAAAAGGCCTCATGATTGTCCCTTGAGTCCTGAGTGGGTTTACTCTCAAAACTCACCTCGGATGATTGTATGGGGAACCCAGTGTTTTACTCACAATGAGCAGGGGTGTCTTCCCTTCTACGGATTTCGCTCCATCTCGTAGTAGCTCCTTCCTTGTGTTGTAGAGCTTGTTTATGGCTAGGGTCCACCAGACTGGATGCTTGCCTGTGGTACAAAGAGTCTTTGTTTTGTTTGGGATTGCCTGATCCATGCAGTCCTGGAGGTGCTGGTAGAAGGCATTTGTAAGTGATACAGTGGCTTGGGTAATGGTGTCCGCTGGCTTCGCGCCTTGAAAGAGACCACACCAGTCCTTAGAAATGTGAAGTCAGCATTTGAGAAGGTCTTCACTGTTTGTTTTTCTATCTGGGGTGTGGGTGGGATGTGGACTCCCACTGAGATTAGTCCATGATCTGATCTCACCAATGATGGGTATACTTCTGGTGTTGAACAGTGTGACCCCATGTTTGTGATGATGAGTTCTAGTATGTTGCCTCCACTTGTGGGGATTGGGACCAGTTGTTCCATGGCATTTGAGTGTATGAACTCTTGGAACCTTTGTGTTAGAGTGTTGTGGCTTGATTAGTGATCCCAGTCTATATGTGGATAGTTGGAATCACCCAGTAGGATGGTGTTTGGAGATACATTTATCCCTTCAGTGTTTGCAGGACAGCTGTGTGAGGTACCTGAGTTTGAGAGGGTGGCATGTAACATGCTACAAACTGCAGAGCAGTCTTGCCTACGGTCACTGGCACCTGGATGGTCTCCGATGCATCGTGTGTTGCCACCAACCATGAGGTGAGGGTGTCCTTGATGAATATGGACACCCACCCTCCTTTCTTGGTGTTGTCGGTTCTGGTGCCGGAAAGCATGATATGAGGTAACACCCGATAGTGTCGGGGTGCTGTCAGAAGCTGTGAACCAGGTTTCAGGCACAGCACAGACATCAATGTGCTACATACTGAGAAGGGCATAGAGTGTGTGCAGCTTGAGGTTGAGACCTCTGGCATTGAGCAGCATTACCCTTAGTGTCTTTCCTTTACTGTGTTCTAGGGTGGTAGGTGTAGAATCTGAATCTTGCATAAAAAGGCACAATGGGGTGGCAAGAGCATCAGCCAAAATCCGGAAGCCCAGGGTGACAGGTGCAAGCCGTCCCTTGCAAATCAGCGTGGCCTGTCCAGCATGTCATCCCAGGCAGACAGACATTGGACCCCCTTTGAATGACACCATAGTTTAAGCAAATTATTACAGCTGATCATCTTGTCTCTGTTTATGTGGCATCATACTTGGTGAAGGTAGGATACTGCTGAAGGTCAGGGTCATACCTGCCTGGCCTACATAATCAGAGGGATCCTCTATGTCTCTTTCCATGTAGTCCAGGGAGGTACATCTCAGGTCGTTCACACCAGCATGGATAATGACTGGGTCAGACTTGTACTTGCAGTTGAGTGACCTGAGTGCTTGCATTATGTGGTGGATTCCAGTGCCCGATAGGCAGCTTACTGTGACCTCCTCCGTACTCGATCTGGTGGCGGGACGTCAGTGTGTCTGACTATGGAGTCACCTATGACAAGTGTGTCTGGCATTGTGTTTGGCCTTAAGGGCTGTGACTGTTTGGCACACTGACTCTGTGGTCAATGTGTTGCATGTGCTGTGCCCTGTGGAGGCAGTTGTGTGAGTGTCTGCTGTGGTGGCCACTGCCGTTTTGGTAGAATTCTGATCAGAGCCTCCGAGTATGTCTCTGTGTGTCTATGTGTATGATCTTAAGTTGTGATAGTGCCATGTGAGACTGGATTTGTGATGTGTGTGGTTACCTTCACCTTCTCTCTGGTCTTGCTAGTCCTATGTTGAGAGAGCTCAGCCTCCACTTTGGCTATATAGTTGCATCTCTCACATGTATGTGTGTTTTATGGGAGAAGGAGAGGGTTGTCAGTGTACATGAGGCAAGTGTAACATTGCCTCAATATTCCCAGGTTCACCAGCTGAGCAGGAGAGGACACTAGCAACTGATCCTAGACATGCTAGAAGGAATAGACAAAACAATGTTGGAATACAGGGAGATATCAAGCCCCCCAAACCACATCATAGTGTTTGACTGACAATACCTACACATACACCAGTGTTTCATAGTGTCATAGTCTACTACTAGGCTATCTGCCCTAGTGCATGTATAAGCCTAGCCATAGTGATGTGGCTATTGCCACCCCTTATAGTGGTAATAAGTGTACAGAATAGATTCTGAATATTGTGCCTCTGACTTAGTAGTGACACATTATGACCCCCTTACGTAATTGAATAACATGACTGTGCCTCTGTCTAGTCTGTGCCTCTGTCTCATATGCAGTTGTCCAGATGTCTCCTGAAGAGAGTCAGTGAGGGACTCTGTCAAACATGAACTGGGATACTCTGCTAGAGTGTGAGATGCCTCTGAGTTATGACTCTGTCCCTCCAGCATGTCCTATACATGTATGTGCTGAGGTTCAAATCCTCAGCTCTCATGGCTCTGGTGGATTTGGATTGCTTGCAGTGGAGCATGTCCACCAAATCCTGATTGGACATGGTCTTGTATGTCAGGCATAGGTCACCTGTAAGTATGCAGTATGACACTGAACAAAGCTGGATTTCCTCTATTCTGGAAGCATATGACATGTGTTGAAGAACCCTGATCTTCATGGTAGGTACTTTTGGGGTGTCTCCAGCTGTTGCAAGTGCTGGGCGAGGTACATACCATATGGGGCTTTGTATTCAATCATGGGCCTGATAAGGGAGAAGGATAGTGGAACAATGACCTCCTATGATCTGGATGGAAAACCCTCCATGATAAGGTGGGCAAGATAGAAAGTCTTCCTAACCACTTTGGCAACAGGGGTGTCAAAGAGATGTCACTATCTACATGTGTCCCCAGGTGTCTGATTTGTTGTCTGTGCTCAGTGGGTTGCTGTCTATGTATTGATCTGTGGGTACTTTGTTCCTCCCAAAGGGGATGAATACACATCAGTTGCATTCAGTTTCAGGCCATGCGTCTGGCACCAGCTATCCGCCTTTGTGACGGCATTCTGTAGTATGTGTGTGCAGCTGATGTATTCACTATGGTGCCTAGGTTGCAGTCATCTGCAAACTTTGTCAGCCACAACCCCCCTATGTTTGCTTTCACAACTGAAAAGTAAATACCAATTAAGAGAGATCCCAGGACACATCCTTGTGGGACACCACCTGTGACTGGCTTCGAATCTGACAAGGCACCTGCAATGTTGACTTTATGGGTTCTGTTTCTTAGCCATTTTGCAACCTATCCTGTGACATATGCTGTTATATGTCAGCTGTTGAGCTTGGCTATGATGCCTGAGTGTGGTATTGTGTCACAGGCCTTAGCCAAGTGCAGGTAGGCTGTGTGGACTGTAGCCCTCATCGATGGCCCTACTGACAGTTTCATAGTAGTCAACTAGGTGCAAAAGGCAGGATCTGCCCTGTACAAAGCTGAACTAGGTGGGAACAAGGGTCCGTAGGGCAGCAATGTGTCTGTGTAAGAGCTCCATAATGACTCTTCCCATAGCTTTGCAGACAAGGCTGGTTAAGCTTGTGTGGTGGTAGTTGCCATGGTCTGTGGAGGCATCTCCTTTGTGGAGTGGGACCACTGTTGCTGTATGCCAGTGTTCAGGTACATATCCTGTAGCAAGACTAAGGTTAAATAGCAGTTGTATATGGGTCCAGCCCCTTCTGGAGTTCACATAGCATGCAACCGGGGATACCAGCAGGTCCCATGGATGCTGTGTACTTGTCTTTGCTGAGTGCGGCTCTCACATGGACATCCAAGATGACAGTGAGGTTACATACAGCAGTGATAACTATCTTCTTTTGGGGGTGAGGGAGGGGGTAAATCGCACTGAAGCTGTCCGCCAGAATGTTGCCAATATCTGTCAGGTCACTGGAATATATGTTGTTGTGTACCAACTCTGAGCATATCTGAGGGTTCACAACCAGGTGTCTGACATAACTGAAGAAAGCAGTGTGGTTACCTTCATTGTCTTTGGTGATTTATGTCCCCAAGTTGACCTTGCATGTCTTTATGAGATAATGTAGCTTTCTACTAGTGCTGATCACAGCTGTCTTCCCTTTTGGAGATGTAGCTCTGTCTTGCATTAGTAACCCTCATCTGTCATACAGTTTGTTTATGGCTGGGGTCCACCAGACAGGACACTTTCCCTTTGTGGAGAGGGTCCTGTTTTTATTTGTGATTGCATGGTCCATGCTGTCTGACATCTAGCTAAAGGGAAGTCATTGTGGTTCTGCAGTTATCTTTCATCAGCATTAGAAATGACCACAACAGCCCCTGTGGGGTGTACCTCATGCAGACACATCCAGCACCTGTAAAGTCCACAACAGTACCTCACCAGGAGTATGAAGAGCTGGAACACATGTAATGTGTAGCCTGATTAAACAGAGTGCAGCTCCACACACTGCCATGCTGTCCACCCAGATGCAAGCTGTGCCTGATGTAGAAAGCCATGTCCAAGCTGGAATCAATGCACATGCTGCACCTTGTACAATCTGAATGGCAGGGAGCTATGCACATGAGGGACCTGAACCCCAGCACTGACATACATAGGACAGGCTGTACTGCATTATCCATAACACAGAAGCCACCCCCATGCATGAGTAAACTACCAGTACAGGTTGTCCGTAGAGACACTCGTTGAGTCCCCTCAACAGGAATCCTAATGAGTGGATGGGAGATGGGAGGTTTACCCTGGGTATCAATGTTATGTCACAGGTAGACAGAGGCACAGTATACTAAACAAGACATATGTCATGGCAAACTACACTTACAATGTGTTGATGGACAAACACACTCTCCGACTAGCATTAGAAATGGCCTAGGGCACATCGGTAGTGTTTGCCAATGTACACCCATGTTGTGGAATACACTACTGATGTTGGATGAGGCTGTTGTAAGTAGTTCACATCTGAACATAATGCAACATGGTCAGATAGGTTCATAGGTACATAGGTTTATACTAGGCTATCTTCCTAAGGCAGGTATAAGCCTAGCACAGAGTTTGTTGGCGTACACCACCCCTTATATGGAAACAGTACTGTGCCCATTATTTTGTCATGCCTCTCTCCAGCAGTGACACAGTGACGATCCCTGGGTTAAGCGTATGACCTTCCATCCACAGGTCAAGATACCTCTTGAACACAGCCAGCAAGGTGCTCTGCCTCACATGGACCGGGATTGTATTCCACAGCATAGGGAGTCTCCAGGTGATAACTCCATCCCTCCAACATGTCCAACGTACATCCCTGCTAAGGTGTAAGTCACCTGCACTAGTGGTTCAGGTGGATCTGCCGACTCTGAGGTGGAGCATGTCCATTAATCCCTGTTTGGACATGGCCTTGCATGTCAGGCACATGTCACCTCTAAGCAGACGGTATGTGAGTGAATAGAGTGGGAGTGTCTTCAATCTGGCAGCATATGACAGCTGTTGGGGTTCCTTGAAACTTTAGGTGGGGGACATTCAGGGTGTCTCCAATTGCTGCAGATGTTGGGTGAGATACATCCAGAATAGGGCATTCTACTTGATCACCGTTCTGATAAGTGAAGAGTACAGGGGAACAATCACCCACTAGATCTGGATGTGAATCCCATACTGATCAGGTGGGCAATGTAGAAGGTCTTTCTAGCCACATGTTGTGCACTTTGACTTCAGGCCATGGCTCTGGCACCAGCTATCAGTTACCGTGAGTCCCTTGTGAAGGATATCCGTGTCTGATGCACTGTCCACTATGGCACCCAGTGTGCAGTCATCTGCAAACATTGTCAGCCAAAGTCCTCCCATGTTGGCCTGTACTTCTGGGAAGTACATGACAAACAATGGGGGCTAAGGACTGAGCCCTGTGTGACACCACCTGTGACCAGCCTGGAGTCTAACATAGTGCCAGCAACTCTAACCCTGTGGGTCCCGTCCTTAAGCCAGTTTGCAACCCATCTTGTGACATATGGGTTTACATTTCAGTTGTTAGGGTTTTCCACAATACCTGAGTGGGGTATTGTGTTGAAAGTGTTGCAAGGCCAAGGTAGGCTGTATGGACTGCCTTTCCCCAACAATGGCCTAAGTGACCGTTTTGAAGATGTCAACCCAGTACAAAAGGCATGATCTGCCCTTGACCAAGCCAAAATGGGATGGGTACAATGTCTGTATGTCCCCATATCTTTGTTTATGAGCTCAATTATGATCCTCTCCATAGCTTTGCAGACTAGACTTGTTAAGCTTATGGGGCAGTAATTACCATGGTCTGCAGAGGCACCGCCTTTGTGCAGATGTGCACAACTGGACCCTAACCAGGCTGTTGTGCACACTATGGAAATGTAAAGCAGTGATAGGACTAAAGCCCAGGATACTGACCACCACAGTGAAAGTACTGAACCACTACACTATACAGTACTACAGTGTTAGGTCAGTATGAGCGGATGTTGAGAATTGTGTGCAAAGTATCCAATGCAAAACCTGCAGGCACAGTATACTCCCTGTTGTGTTCACACAAAAGCATCTGGACAGTAACTACACAACATGGCACAGAACACACAACCATAAACTGGAGGTATTTGTTGAAGGTCACACTCATCCACAAATGTGATGTGCTGCAGAGTTCAACATATGGAAAGCCCACACTGGGCATGCTCACACACTTAGATAAATGAGACATCTTTCACACAACATGCCATGGGAAGGCTGAACTGGGCATGCTCACACACTTGGTCCAAATGTTACTCCTAGCAACTGTGAAAACACACTGGAGGATGCTCATTCCCCTTTCTAGACACTGATCATGTAAGCACCCTATAAGTATATCAGGAGAAAAGGAATCTCTCAGTAATCTGAATAGTGCGCTGTGCTAATGCATCCGTCTCTAGTGTCATAACATAGTTAGGTAGGGGTTTGAATCCAGCAAGTGGCAAGTGTGTGTGCAGGGGGGTAAGTGTGTGTGTCAGTGTGTATGAAAAGAACATCCCTTTTGGCAACTGGGAAAACACACCACAGGATGCTCATTCCACTTTCTAAACTCTGATGATGTCAGCACCCTATAAGTATATCATGTGAAAGGGAATCTCCCAGTAATGCAAATAGCACGCTGTGCTAATGCGTCCATCTCTAGTGTCATAACATAATTAGGTAGGGGTTTAAATCCAGCAAGTGGCAAGTGTGTGTGAAGAGGGGTAAGTGTGTGTGTCAGTGTGTATGAAAAGAACATCCCTTTTGGCAACTGGGAAAACACACCACAGGATGCTCATTCCACTTTCTAAACTCTGATGATGTCAGCACCCTATAAGTATATCATGTGAAAGGGAATCTCCCAGTAATGCGAATAGCACGCTGCGCTAATGCGTCCGTCTCTAGTGTTATAACATAGTTAGATAGGGGTTTGGATCCAGCAAGTGTGTGTGCAGGGTGGGTAAGTATGTATGACTGAAATCCTTTTTTTGGCAACTGGGAAAACACACTACAGGATGCACATACCCCTTTCTAAACGATATCACAATTATGTATGGCTTTTGAGTACAGACATGCCACGTGTGTTTTGCCCACACAGAATGCCCATGTGTGCGGGTTGTCCCTCACAATAATGCATGACATTGATTAAACCAGTTATGGCAATGCACACATGATGTATGTGTGTGCCAAATACACATATGTACCTGTGACCTTCAATAGTTACCATGTGTGATGCCTGACACATGTGAATACATGGTATTTGCACAGGGTAACATTATGACTGTGGTCTTCTGTGCAGGTGCTGCATGTGGGATGTGTATATACAGTGTGAGATGTAGATGCTATCAGCCTAGTAGTGAGGGATACACACCTGGTCTGGGGCATATAGTCTACATGTTGCTGATGTACAGGTGCTGCATGTTTTCACCTGTTGTGGGAGTGGTAAGACGTTATTCCACAGCAATGCAGTGACAGCATGCTAAGAATCGTTCAGCCAGGGTGTCATAGCTACACTAATTCATTAGCATTCAGTAATATGTCAGAATCCCTGGTGAGGGTCTGATGCCAACCAAGGTCAGGGATCTACCAGCCTGTGTCACTTGCTCAGTGATCCCTTCCATGTTCCCTATCATGTATCCCAGTGAGGGACATCCCACATCAGCTGTGGTGGCATGGACAATGACTGAGTCATATGTGTCCATGCATCTGACTGACCTGTATGTTTGTGTTATGTGGTGGACCACAGTGCTCCATGAGCATATCACTGTGACCTACACATTGTCCAGCCTGGTGAGCATGTTCTCACTGTACTGGACAATAAAGGTACCTAACACAACTGTGGCAGTAGTGTTGTATAGCTGTACAGACTGTGCTTGTTTGACACACAGGATTTGTGTGCTATGTGTTATCGTGCTGTGTGCAGGCCTAATGTATGCCTGTGTGCCAGCTGCAGAGATGTCTGCCAGTCATGCAGGATGCTATCCTTAGGCTCCACAACTGACCTGGTGTGTTTCCATGCTTGTATTGCTGTCCGTGTAGGTCCACATCAGATTGGTATTGCTGTCACTGTAGTATTTCATGCCACCAGACAGGTTATGCCAGTACTGGGTTCAGAGTGCTTAGTCCACAGTTCGGCCATGTGTTTCCATCTCATACATGTGTTGTACATCCATGGGCAGGGGATAGGGTTGACTGTGTACATGTGGCAGCTGTGACATTACTACATGACACACATATCCCACAACTGTACCATAGAGGTGACTGACAACTGACCTTTGCACATGCTACCATAGTATTGAGATTGCATTGGTGATTAACAGCACATAGGGCCAATGGTGAACAAGATACATAGGTCCATAGGTTCATACAGGGATGTCTGCCCAGGGCATGTATCCCCTATGCAGAATGTGTGGCTTTCAACATGCATTGTAAATCTGTCTTGCTATGCCCTTTTCCAAGGTTAGTATACTGTGCCTCTGTCTCACAGTGACACATAAGTGATACCCAGGGTAACCCTACATGTCACATCCAGTCATTAATATCACTCTTGAAGACAGTCACTGAGTCAGTCTGCCTAACCTCTATTGGGATAATATTCAAGAATGAAGGGAGCCTCCAGAGTTGTGAATGTGCCCCTCCAGCATGTCCTATGTATATCACTCCTGAGGTTCAAGTCGTTCCAGCATGTATGCTGATGGGATCTGGATATTCTGAGGTGCCACATGGCCATTAAGTGAGGGTTTGACATGGCTTTATATGTCAGGCACAGATTGCCTATGAAGAGGCAGTATGCCACCAAGTAGGGTTTGCAGTCACCTGCGACTTGCTCAGCCACAGTACTTCCATGTTGGCCTATACCTATGGTAAATATATAATGAACATGACAGCTCCCAGGGCTGAGCCTTGTGGGACACCACTTGTACCAGGTTGGAGGCTGACATGGCTCCAGCAAGTCTAGCCATGTGTGTTCTGCCCTTGAGCCAGTGTGCAATAACCATAGTGACATAGGGGTTAATATGTACACTGGTGAGCTTCCCTAGAATGCACAAGTGGGGTATTGTATCAAAGGCTTATGCAAGGTCCAGGTAGGCTGTGTAGACCTCCTTGCCCTTGACAGTGGCCTTGGTGACTGTTTCAAAGAAATCAAACAGGTTTGAGAGGCAGGATCTGCCATTAACAAAGCCAAACTGTGTATGGTGACATGTCTGTAGGTACACAATATCTAGATATGTGAGGTTCATGTTGATCCTTGCCATAGCTTTGCAGACAAAGCTAGTCAGACATATGGGCGAATAGTGTCCAGGATCCGTGAAGGCACCACCTGAATGTAGAGGGACCACTGTTGCTGTCACGCCACTCTCTGGCCACATATCGTGTAGTAAGTCTGGGATTGAACAGTGGTGTTATGTCTGGGTGTAGCTCTTCTTGTGGTTCATGTAGGACACAGCCTGGGACACTGTCTGGTCCCATTGATGCAGTGTTTATTGCTTTGGGAAGGGCATCTCTTACCTGAGCATCTGTGATGTCAGGGGCGGCACTCTGCCACAAGACATATTGCCCTTCGATTGTGGTGGGGGAGAAGGCAGCAGTGAACCTGTCCACTAGGATGATGGCAATGTCTGTGTGTTTTGTATTTGTGTGACATCTTGGATTACCTCTGAGCATATCTGGGTAGTACCACCCGGGTTCCTAACATAACTACAGACAGCCTTGTGATTATCCTCAGTGGCTTGTGGAATCTTCTCTCAAAGATGGCCTTAGACAATTATATGGGTGCCTGTAGTTGTCTTCAAATAACCATCAGTGGTGCCTTCACATTTTGGGAGGTTGTTGTATCATGTGGTGGCGTCATCCTTCTATTGTATAGTGTGTTTATGGCTGGTGTCCGGCACCCAGGACATCTGCCTTTGGAGAATTGGGTCATGCTTTCATATGTGGTGTCATGATCCATGCATTCCTGAATGTGTCCATAGAGTGCCTTTATACAGGTATCTGCAGTCTGGTCCATATTTTCAACAGGCCTGGGGCCTTTGAAGGTTTCCACATCATTTATGAGGGGTGTGAACTTGCTTGACATGAGCTGTTGACAGACGTGCCGCCCCTCAGACAGAGCAAGGTGAGGGTCACATTTAGCTAGCTGTCGGGTGATAGAATGTGCCACATAACACAGGCACATAGGTCACTCCACAGCAGGTACAACTATGAGGCAGTCATTGTCCATGCTGGTGCAAACAACCTGAGACGTACCTCCCTGGACCACATGGAAAGAGACACAGAGGAGCTCTTACAGCACCCTCTCAAACTCAGGACTCCCACACAGCCTTCATGCTGACACAGGAGAGTATAGATTTCTCTGCAAACACCATCATACTGGGTGACATCAGATACCCAAACATAGACTGTGAACATTACACAAGCCACAATACCCAAGCTCTAGGGTTCACATAGATCAGACATTCTTCAGCTATGGAACAGGTAACCAACCTTCCCACAAGAGGGGCAGATATACTAGACCTGATCATCACAAACATGAGTACCAAATGCTCACCACTGGGAGTATATCCCTCATTGTTGCAATCAAACCATATACAAATCACACTGGAGTACTGGATCCCCCACATATGCAAACCTCGAACACATCGATGTGTGTGTGGGAAATGCCCCTATTAGCAGCTGTGACAGTACAGTACAGGATGCAGATCCCCTTTTGAAACACTGATGATGTCAGGACTCTATAACTATATTACCTGTATTAAAGTCCTCCAGTAATTCGCATAGCGCGCTCTGCTAATGCATCTTTCTCCAGTGTCATAACATAGTTAGGTAGGGGTTTGAATCCTGCAAAGGGAATGTATGTGTGTTAGTATGAGTGGGGTTTATGTGTGTGCACTATGCTGGGAGGGATAAGTGCCTTTTGCCAACTGGGAGAACACACTACAGGGTGCACATCCCTCCTCCTGCACACAGATGATGTCAGCACCCTCTAAGTACAGCATTAGAAAGGAGTTCCACAACTACTGCATATAGCACACTCTGCTAATGTGTCTGTTTCTACTGACATAACACAGTTAGGTATGGGTTTGAATCTTGCAAATGGAAAGTATGTGTTTTACTGTGGGTGGGGTTAGTGTGTGTGCACAATGATGGGGGTGGGATGTGGCTTTTGCCACATGGGGCTATGCACTGCAGGGTGCTCATTACCCTTAACAAGCAGTGATGTTGACAGCACCCTATACAAACAAAACTACAAAAGAGAAGGTGGTGGTACCAATAACACATGTAAGGTAACACTTCTTCAAGTAATGTCTACAAAACAAAGTAGGATAATCAAACAATTCTTTTATTCTATACAAACAACATGACAACAGGCAACTGCCAGTACTCAGTATAGTGTTACATGCTACTGTAACACGCACATGTACCAGAATATACCTAGATAGTGTTTCGAAGCCTGTATGTGGCAAGTGTGTGGATGTGGGAAGTGTCTGTGTGTGCATTTCCGTATGGGAAACATGTTTGATGTGGCAATCAGGGCACCACAGTACCTGATGCACATTACATCTTTGAACTGATGAGGTTGCCTGCACCCTGTGAGTACAGGTAGAGAGGAAGTGAGTAGTAAACAACATAGTGCACTTCTCAAATGTGTACCTGTCATGTATCGACAGCTACTCATGTAGGGTAATAAATTATTGGAATGGCAGGTGAGCGTGTGCATGTGTGTGGGTAGCAGGGTGTGTATAAATGCATGTGTGACAGAACAGATACATATAGCTGAATCTACATAACAGCACATGACGCGCATTCCCATGGTCAATGTTAGCATGTGATGGTGTGCAGCTGGTACACTTTGGTAAGTAGTATGGGTGCAGATAACAATTGAGGACATTCATACAGTTACTGCAGCAGGACTGCTGGGATATACACACAATCATACTGGAACACTGAACAGTTACAAACATGTTACTACTTATACACATCTATGTAGTCACCCTGTGCATCAACAACGTGTATACCTTTTCCTGCACCAATGTTGTAGTATGCAGGAGGTGGCACAGTGTCATCATATGCACAGGGTGTGGGTTAGGTATGCCCAAGCCAGCCACTGGTGACACCAATTGACATGTGTGTGTATGTGTGTTTGTGAGGGGCAGCAGTACAGGGTGGACCAGTGTTGGTGCAGTGTGTGTGTGTATGTGTTTGCCCTAGGTGTTAGGTTTCTGCATGTGTGTAAGCATGCACACAGTCACACATAATGGCTGCCATGTACAGGGTTTTGTGGACAGCCACAGACTGCACCTGTCAGGTCATCCAGATCAGTGTCTGTGGGCATGGACACGGTACCTGTGCCTGGCAGGGGTGCTACAGGCCGTATCTGGTACTAACCAGACTGGGTACTGTCGTCAGAAGCAGGGGTGTGCTGACTGGACACAGTTCCCTGTTGGGACTGTCCAGAGCCACGTGCCGCGTGGTCTCCTGGGGCGTCCTGATGACAGCACAGACCCAGCATTGCTGGGGCTGGTGCTGGCACTTGAGGTGCGTGAGTGGGCCTGTTGTCGTCCGCGGCCACTGCCAGCTGGTGCTGTTGCTGGCATACGGCCCGCGTCGGCGCAAGCGCACACCATCGCCCTGGCCCATGGACATCTGGTTGTGGAGCAGCTGTTCTATGCCCCCACAACGTCTGTCAACGACATCTGTGAGGTTACGGATAGCATTCGCAACGTCATGCATGCCGTCTGTCATGGCTGTGCGACATGCTCTCAGCTCCCTCAGACCCTGTCTGGTGTACCTTTCCATACGTGCCTGTGCCTGCATGACAGTTCTGAACATAGTGGAGGTTGACATACCTCCTTGGGCACGTCGGCCAGAGGCAGTACGACCCGCGGATGCCCCACGAGAACCCATGGGCGACTGTCTGTGTGGTACCATTGGAGGACCCTGCTCATGGCTGCCTTGTGGGGATGCATGTACCACAGGTACCACATTACCCTGATCTATGCCCACTGCAGACTGTCCATCACCTAGGGACAATGGTGACAAAGGATGTAATGGCAGGATGACTGTGCGCATTGACAGGGTTGACAGCTGTGTACTGTCAATTGGCTGACCAATGGTGGACCCAGACACACCTTCCTGCACCATTACAGACATTTCATCATCATCAGTACCTGGGGCACAAGATTCAGGTTCCCTGCTGCAGGTCACCAGAGCAGCACCAGAACCTACGGGAGGAAAACAGGGAACACAGATTACAGTCCCAACACATATTTGACAGAGATGCACTTCAATATTAATGCACACATTCAGAAATGGACACATGCACTCATGGAAACTAACACACATGCACACATGGGCACAGGCACACTCGCACACATGCACACCCCACAGTAAACACACATATCAGTACCGTGTTACACTACTCATAATTTAGTACAACTGGTTATTACAGTTATTATTAACACACTCACCAGCATGTCTACTACAGCGTTACACTACTCTTACTAGTATTATAAATTGTTTTTCAGGTAATGTTAAAAACACTCACCAGCATGTATGGCCTGCCTCGTTGCTAGATGGGAGGGACCTGGAAGTGTGAAGAGAGTAATGTCAGTGGGCACAAGTATGCCATTTGTTTTGCACATGATACAGTACAGTAGTACACTAGTTCCCTTATACACATCAGCTGCTCATAATGTATGTATCACACATGCACAATTACATATCATGATGACAGATACATACCACATGCACACCTTATGCGTGCATGAAGTAACAGTGTACAGAACAGTCATATGTACATACCAGGAGTTAACTCTAATCTCACCCTTACCTCTCTTCAAGCGACAACTCAAACTGTACTTCCAAAACCACTGGCTTTGTTCTTGTTGGACTCAGGCTAATGTCCCTCTCCCACCCTCTCTTTACCTTTAACCCCCTCATTGTGCATAAAAACTAGCTTCTACCCTGTTTCTTTCACCTTGATGTCCTTCTATGCTATGACCTACTTCTCCCATCCCTCCCACCTCCTCTTGACTGTCTTCCTTCTTTTCCTCACTTCCCTTCTTGACCCCTGCCTCTTCCCTATTATTTTATCTTTCATACTCCTTCTACTTCTCTACCCTTCTGAGCCCTAAGTGTTATCTATGTGGCTCTTGCCTTATTGCATAACCGTTATGCTTTAGGTAGAATTGCTTTGAAACCGACAGTACATTGTGTATGACTCTAAACTGTTTGAGTTCCTTAAATGTATGTTGATTTAATTAACAGGCTGGTGTATATTTCTATTCTGTTGGCTGTCTGTATTAACAACTTGTCTGTCTGCCTTTATTATGTTATGTGTGGAGCTTTTCTCCCCAGGCCTCTACTGAAAGTGGACATATATCCAGCTAGACTATCTTGGTCAACAAATGTAACAGTAATAACAATAAATAAATATGGCATCTTACCTGCACGCTCGGTATCTTGCTGCTGTGTGAATGCAACCTCCACCATGATGCATGACTGTTGCTGTTGTTGTTCTGGGGCTGGATCCACAACACTTAGCAGTAGCCCCTCCTGTCTGGTGAGGGGGGGATGTGTGGCCACCCCCCCCCCCACCTGTGGCAACCTGTTGCCTGCGGATATCTGCAGCACGCTGGCGGACATTTCTAATCAAATCACTGCAGTGATGTCTCACCTGCTCATATGTCCTATTATGCATGCCAACATCATTTATCCTGCTAAGTAGGTTTTGCCACAGTGCAGACCTCTCCTGCTGATTCTGGGTGGTGCGTGAGAACAGGATGGCATAGTCATGCACCAGGCTCTGGTGAATCACGTCATCTTCTGCAGCAGAATATGCTGGGTTCCTTTTTGGAGCCATGTTGATCTGGAAAGGTACACAAACAGGTTATCAGCATAGTATCTCAGCAATACATGGTACACATTATATACAGGGAGTATTAAATTGTACTTATTACTGCTTGGTTGTAACTTGATTACAGTGTAGCTATCATTCTAAGTCATTTTGACTAAGCACTTGGCCTTCAGGCCAGTTGTTTTACATTAGGGAGGTTTGTGGCAAGCACTGTGGTGGCAGGACACATATCTTTCATCCATTGAAGTTGGGAACTGCTGATTGAGGGCCCAGTGTACAAGTGTATTAGTTCTGGTATAGGCAGTTGGCCTTCAGGCCAGTTATTTAACATTAACAAGGTTTGTGGTCTGCACTCGTGTGACAATAGGCTGTACTCTGCCATTCATAGCTGGGGACATCTGGTTTCAGGTTTATAGTGCCTGCATATCTGAGCTGTAACTTACTGACATTGCTACACCTTGTTTGCTGTAGCAAACACTACATCCAGGCCTCCTGGATCTACCTTTGTTTATATGCTTGTTATTTGTTAGCTTGTTATTTCACTGGTATGCTACTTCCACATAATACACAGCTTCTCAACACGTCTGTGACTCACTACTGATATCTGCATTGCTTATTGTACGTACTTCCATGTTACACATGACAGCAAGTGACTGCTTGTCATTGTTGCATTTACTTAATTGTGACACATTGCACTTAGGTTACCTGGCACTTGCTCACTGACGCTTTTATATCAGTCAGCAGTTGTAGGTAATATCAGTACACCCTCACTCCCCACTGGACCTTGTTTTCCATTATTACAGAATGCACAATAGTATTCTAGCATGTCCAGAGGTCAGTTGTCAGTTTCCTCCCCAGTCCAGCTGGTGAGTGTGGTACTCCAGAGACAATGTTAGAACAGCTGCATGTACACAGACAACCCCCTCCTCCTAACAACAAATTCAAACTCATGTGAGTGATGCAACCATATACCAAACTGGAGGCTAGGCTCTGTCTACTCAATACCGCCATAACCAGTCAGGTGGCGAGGGAAACCACACTCACTACACTTCCAGTCTCACATAGACCTACCACGACAGCAGAACTAACACATGATCATACATGAACATACTTGTAGGCTCGGACTACAGGTCTGCCTACACAGCAGAGACCTCCTAAGTAGACACTCAGGCAACCACTACCACGGAAACGTGCAACACATATCACACAAAGCCAATGTGCTGAACACTCACAGCCATTAACAGTACACAACACACCTCATACACCTGTATTAGGTGCCTCTATCATCAGGCACACTAACATCACATTCACCAGGCTTAACGAGGTGAGGGTAACGGTGTGCAGCCTGTCGGGCACTATGACCTGCCACATAACACAAACACTCAGGTAACCCCAAGGCAAGTACAGGTATGACTCAGTCAATGTCCATGCTGGTGTGAATGACCTGACACATACCTCCCTGGACTACATGACATGAGACAGTACAGAGCTCTCTGAGCACGTAGCCCAAGACAGTTTGACCCTGACCTTGAGTAGCACCCTACCCTCACCAAGAACAATGCCACAATATCAAGGCACGATGATCCCTTCCATCAATTGACTGACATACTGGTGTCATTCACAGGTGTGCCAATGCCTGCCATCTTGGGGTGGTATGCTTTGCTAGGGCCAGCTTGCACCTGTCACCCCTGTCCTATTGGAATTTGGCGGAGCCTCTTGCTACACCCATAGTGCCTGTATTGGGCAAGGCTCATAAGGCAAACCCACATCCATTTGTATCACAAAGGATGAGGAAGTAAGAGTGATGTTACTCAACACTGGAAGTCTAGACCTCAGGATGCACACACTCAAAACCCTACTTAGCATTCTGGACATCGATATCTGTGCAGTAACATGAACCTGTTTCAGGTTTCACAGGAGCACACCAGTACTACCAAGTTATAGCTGTTACCATTCTTGTCGGCCCCAACACTTGAACAAGGGAGGGGGAGTATCAGTATTCAATGCAGATTCCACGCCTCCACATTGGTGGCAAAGTACAACATAGGTGTTAGGCCATTGAGTACAGAAGGCGTAGTTGGGGACCTGGGGAAGAAACATGGTAGCGGTCTGTCATTTGTCAACCACATGGCCAACGTGGATTGAAAGACATGTTATATAGCCCAGCTAATCATGAGGGATTCACATGTATGGCAGGGGAGGTCATTGTGCCTCTTTACTCATCCATCATCAGGCCTATAATTGCGTACAATGCACCTTTTGGAATGTACCTAACCAGACACCTACAGCAACTGGTACAGGACAACAGTACCTCATCAAGGGGATGCAATGGCTCACACAGATGTCATATGCTGCCCAGGTAAAGTAAATCCAGCTGGACTCAGTGGCATATACAGCCATGTCCTACCCAGCAGTAATGAACATGCTGCACCTCAGGCAATCAGAGTCCCATACAGCCACATGCTCAGGAGAGCTGGACCTCAGCACTGACATACATGGACATGCTGGAGGGACATATTCCTAACTGAGAGGCTCCCTTCACTCTGTAATGAGCTCACACTACAGGTTAGGCAGAGTCCCTCATTGACTCTCTTCCATAGGAATCTGGATGAGTGGATGGAGATCATAGTTGTACCCCAGGTATCACTTCTATGTCACTGTTAGACAGAGGCACAGTATACTAACGTCGGACAAGGGCATAGCAGCATAACTTGTAATTGGGTGGCGAAAGACAAACACATTCTACTAGGCTTACCAATGCCCTAGGGCAAATAGCCTAGTATGAACCTATGAACATGTGTGTACTGCTATAGTTCTTCTGCCATATGTTGCATGTGTGTGTGTTGTGGGGGATGCACAGATAATGGCCGGATATTTCTGCACATGCGACACGTCTGACACATTCTGGGTGTTCATCCCTACATACTGGATGTGTGTTGCCATCCAACCCTGTGATGTGGACACACATTACTCAGCCTGGATATATATATATCCGAACAACACCACAAGCACAGTACACTACCTTGCTATGTATGCATGTAATTACACAGTTATTCACTAGTTATGACAGTGATGCTATCCATGCAGCCCATTGGGCCAGTGGTAGCCACAACACACACCGCCAGCACCTTTGCATATGCTTACCACAGACATCCCACATACTGCATGTACTGTGCACACACATATCTAACCCAGAACAACTGCACACCACTTATTAATCCTGTCCAGTGGACTACAGATACAGGCATATTGTATAACAATAGTAGGAGGCTACTGCAGCACAGGGCAGATTCACATGATGGCAAGGCATCTGTGGTCAGCAGTTTTAAGATGCTTCACATTCACCAAATGCACAGATATTGGCAACATTGTTGCAGACAGTTTAGGTGCAGGTACCCCCCCCCCCATTCTCCTACACATGTGGTATTAGTTATCCCAGATGACTGTAACCTCTCTATCCTCTCACATGTCCAGGTGAGAGCCACCCTCATCATTGCAGAACACATAGCATCACTGTTACGAAATGGTATCCCTGGATGTGTGCTACATTCACCCCTGGAGGACATAGCACCACATGACAGACTGATATTAATCCCTGGCCATACTACGGGATATGTACCTAAACAGTGCCATACATACACAGTGGTCCCACACCAATGAGGAGTAACCTCTACTGACCCTGGTAACTACTGCATCATATGC
Organism: Protopterus annectens; assembly: GCF_019279795.1. Taxonomy (NCBI): domain Eukaryota; kingdom Metazoa; phylum Chordata; order Ceratodontiformes; family Protopteridae; genus Protopterus; species Protopterus annectens. The sequence goes on from NC_056741.1 coordinate 45,371,395, forward strand.
ACAACTGGCCTTGTGTTCTCAGCTATAGAAGTTTTAAGTATGGGCAACATGTACAGCAATATTACATATGTATATATTTCAGGACTATGTACACACAACCTATCTCATGGACATACCTATAGATAGTGAACTATTGATACATTTGGAGGTGTCACAGTAAACACAGTATTAACCTGCTACTTTGCATTACCTTTGTTTGTGGCAGCTGTTGCTGTATCAGTGATGCTGCTTGCTGCTTGCAGTTTTCTGCTGCTGCTGCTGGTTTTGCTGCTGTCAGTCTGTTTATTTTCATATTTCTGTTTCTCTCTCTCTCTCTCTTTCTCAGGTTTGTGCAATGATTGTATTGCATATGTGGAGTGTGGGTACTGAATGCTTTTGTAGGTATCTGCATAGGCCCATGTGATGGCCTCTGCACCAATTGTAAGGCAGCATTGGCTAATTGCATACAGCCAGTTGTGTACTGATTGCATGTCTCACTGTGATTTCAGGACAGTGCTATAAAAAGGTATGTGAGATAGGCGTTGCCCTTTCAGATTGTAAGGGTGTGGACCATGCTGGTATGCTGTTGGAAAATGTTCTGTGAGTGTGAAGGTTAGTACATCTCTCATGCTTCATGCTGTGTTGTGAATTCAGGTTGCTGCATTTCTCCCACCTGTTCCCTGTAGTGAGTGTGTATGCATACTGACACCCACAACTATATTTATTATGTATTGCTATATATACATATGTGTACATATACATACTGTCATATATGTACATTAGCTGACAATATTGGGTACAAGCTAACAATTTTCAGGGCTGTTTCTGTTAACACACACTAGTATGGGAATCCAGTAATTGGGACAGTGAAGGTCTGTCTGACATGCTTAGGGTAGTACACATACTATATTGCCTTTATCTTCATTCCTACTATTACATGTTCCACTTATTTAGCACTAGATTCCTGTATGAGAGTCATGTCTTGCTGGTAGGTCGTACAGACTAGTGTTACAATGGTCTTGTGGTAGGGCCTACTAGTATGCTTGTATTTTGCTTTCAAATTGAGTACAGGGTCTATCAATCAAAGTGCTGGAGGCACCTTCCAGCAGTTAAGGGGTTAGTAGGTCTCACAGGAGTCAGGCTGTGTTGCAGATTCTGGATGCTGCATTTATCTTCACTGTCTCCTGTAGTGAGTGTGTATGGATACTGACACCTACGACTATATTTCATATGTATTACTATATATTTATATATATGTAAGTGTACATTTACATACCTTCTTATGTGTACATTACCTTACATTATTATGTACAAGCGAACAATTAGTAGGGCTGTTTCTGTTAACACTGAACTAGTGTGGGAATCCAGTACTTTGGCCATTAAAACTCTACCTGAAATGCATTGGGTAGTACACCTCCTATATTGCCTTTATATTGATTCCTACTATTACATGTTATATTTATTTTAGCACGATGATCTCATGTGGTAGTCATGGCTTAGTGGTAGGTCATACAGACTAATGTTACCAAGGTCCTGGGTTTGAGACTGGCAGTGGGAATTTATTTTTCTTTCCAAACCTTCCAGATGAGTACAGGACCTGTCAATCAAAGTGCTAAAGCCACCTTTAAGCAGTTAAAAGGGTTAGTGGGTCTCAGAGGGGTCAGGCTGTGTTGCAGATTCTGGCTGCTGCGTTTATCTTCACTGTCTCCTGTAGTGAGTGTGTATGGATACTGACACCTACGACTATATTTCTATGTATTACTATATATTTATATATATGTATGTGTACATTCACATATCTTCTTATGTGTACATTACCTTACATTATTATGTACAAGCGAACAATTAGTAGGGCTGTTTCTGTTAACACTGAACTAGTGTGGGAATCCAGTAATTCGGACATTAAAACTCTACCTGAGATGTATTGGGTAGTACACCTCCTATATTGCCTTTATATTGATTCCTACTATTACATGTTATATTTATTTTAGCACTATGTTCTTGTATGGCAGTCATGGCTTAGTGGTAGGTCATACAGACTAATGTTACCAAGGTCCTGGGTTCAAGACTGGCAGTGGGAATTTATTTTTCTTTCCAGACTTTCAAAATGAGTACAGGACCTGTCAATCAAAGTGCCATAAAGGCACTTTTAAGCATAAAACCAGGTCTGCTTCGTTGCTTGTGAGCTCACGGCGCACTTGCGTTTAGCTCAAGACACAAGCGCACACCAGCTATTTTCTTTGAAAGAAAAGAAAAGGGGTGACAGGAAAGTGGTGAAAAGGGGTCACAAAGAGGGTAAGACAGTAGGGAAACAAGCGTGGGATTTGCAGGAGGGATGTAGGTAAGGCCCATAGATGCCCATTTCTTTAGCAGCAACAGCTGTGCATTTCCATGTATTTTGGTGAGACATTTGAAACCTTCCACCCCAGGACAACATTAATGTTTGTTGTAGAGCCAATTGTAATTAACAGTTTCAATGTCAAGCGGACATGTGTGCGACATGGACAGCTATGTATGGGGCATAATTTTTTTGTGGGTACAGAGTGCCCTTTTTTTTTTTTTTTTTCAGGGGAGAGTGGTATGTCAGGTGAAGGAAGTCGGTATAGCTGGGGAGGTAGGTTGGGTAGGTTAACAGACAAGACAGACAAGACGCATACAGGGCGTGTATGACTCACGTGGGGGTTACACAATTGACTGGGACGGAGGTTGGGATATCCAAGACGCATGAGCCCACTGATGGCAACAGTGGAACTGATATCCCCACCCATAGGCAGTTGCCACTGTTCCTTCACAGCCCAGGATGGGCTGTGCTGGGGCTGTGTGGGCGGGCAATGGCGGGGCCGTTAGCTGTGCCACACGAGCCTCGAGCTGGCGAGGGGCCCAAGAACGGAGTCTTGGATCTCCCTTCACACCACAGACCGGACACCTTGGAGGGTGAGTGGGCGAACTCCTCCGGCCACGCTTTGCAGAGGGGACGGGCCCCATCCCCTGCAGCGCTTCCACCCGAAGGTGGCACAGGGCCACCGGAGGGTCCGGCCTGGGCACTAGTGCCAGGTGCAGTCGCCAGCTGAGGTGGGAGAGGTGGGTCCGCTGGGACCTGCCTTCCCAAGCGTTCTAGGTTTGTGAGTAGTTATGTTAGTTTGGGTTAGTGGCATATTATTCCATTCAGATTAGTTGTAACAGCATGCACTGGTATTCCCATTAAACAAATGCCCAGATATTAACACCATTGAACAAGGGGCATATCAATATCACATGCATTATTTGAACGGAAATATACAATCAAACAACATGCAGGGTTGATTAATGGCAACAGGCCATCAGATTTGCAGGTATGAACAGGGCACATGCACGAACAGACATGCATATATGTTTGGAACGGACAAATGTCCATGGTTAATGAAATGTTCACATACCAATATTTATTGGGTGTTGTTATATGGAATTATAGGGTTGGGTGGAGATAGAAAGTGATGACACATTCATAAGTTACACATTGATATACATTTGTAATAGGTACACAATTAAGTTGAGGCTGATGTTTCAAAATGATTTTTATTTGACTGTCATGCTACACCTGTTACAAATACATCACTATCCTACTTATTTTTAATTTGATCAGATACATCATCCTGCTACACTTTGATGACAGGACAGGGGACAACTATGGCTGTTTAGTCTGTCTGATAATCATTCATTCTATCTGCAAATTGTTTACTGTTATCACCATATACAGATTTTGGCCTTGACATTCCAGATTCAGACACACTGAAATCAGTTTGGGATGTTAATTTGTACTTCACACATGCATTTAGTTCTGTGGAAACACACTGGGGCTAATATATTCAGGGGTTATTACTACTTTATTTATTCATACATGACCCTTTCTGTCACTCTCACACATCCTGCAACTTCACAGTTCAGGTTGGTACTTCTAGGCTTTGTTCACATATTAGACCTGTGGTGATTCAAACACTTTCCAACAGCCTCACTTCTGTCATGATTCAGCATTTCAACAGGGGATAAATTACACATGTGACTACCTCAGATTCTGAAGCTGTACTCTGGAGACTACTGCAGGTTATACTACATTTAATTAATGGTGGGACATCTGTATTACAGCACTATTTATTTCTATAAATTATTTTTCCAGTCACACTTGCATACTGATGAACTTGTTGCAGCCATACCTGCAAACTTTCAATTCTTGCTTGCACATTAGATTACTTTTAATCAATACACTGCAGTGTTCTGATACATGCTACACTATAATATTTATTTACAAGTACTAGATGGGGTTACTAACCTGCATGGTGGCGCAGCCGTGCCAGTCTACGGTCATGCGTCTCACGGTTCGCAGAGTGGACACCTGCAGCTGTAACACAAAGGAAGTAATATTGGACTACACATCTCCATGGTATCAGCTAGATGAAATCCTTACATACATGAGTAAAATGTAACTTACTCAGTAGTGGGGCGTTGTGCATATCCCGGGCCTCCTGGATCCAATGGGTCAACTGGTCTTGCTTATGCAGCTTCAGGTCCGCATGGTGGTGACGAACCTGCTCACCAGTGCGTGGAATGCCAGTAGCACTGGTCAGATCACAAGCCAACTGGTCCCATGCCTCCGCCCTGTACGCTCCCCATGAGACCTGGCCCTGCATGAGTTGGGCCTCGTGATGATGGACAAGGAGCCAGACCATGTATCTGGACTCCTCAACACCCCAACGCTGTGCTCGAAAGCAACGTCCCTCACCTACTCCACTCATTCTGACTGCAGGTCTGTTCTACAATCGGTTATGGTGTGTATTCCCGCCTATGGGGCTTATATATGCTGCTTTTCCTGCACATTTCTCTGATTGGCCGTTTTGGAATTGTATCTACTTCACTGAAAATGCTTTATCATGCTCCATTCTGTATTTTATCCCATATATATGCTATTTCTGCATTTCTAGGTATTGCTGTCATGGCTTAGTGGTTTAGTACCTTGACTCTAGTGCATGGTATCCTGGGTTCGAATCTAACCACTGATTTTTAATTTTCATGACAGAAATGAGTTGAGGACCTGTCAATCAAACATGCCATAAGCACTTTTAAGCACTTAAAAGCAGGTCTGCGCTTGTTTGCGGAGGTAACGCATGCGCACTGGCAGTTAGCTTGTGGGCGGCGCCGCAAAGCGGTGTCTGGGATAAACCTTAATTGGCTAGTGACACACATGTTGAGCTAAGGACAGCTACTTGCAAACAGCTTCCCCCTGTTAAGCCGGTGCTTAACAACGGGCATACCGATTGCAGCTTTTTAAACACTACGCAGCTACGGGCACTGTGTCTCACAGCAGCTTAGCTATCGGTACATTTCTAATTATTTTTATTATTGTGTTACTTCAATATGTATGCTCCATTTCATTCCATTTTACAAAAGGGTATACTTTTACATTTGGACAATACTGTCAGGGGCTTTTTTAGTGCTTATTTACAAAAAAAAAAAGGTTGTTGTGTGGGCTCGAACCCTGCCTGCCTACTCTTAAGCCGGCAACTCTACCACTAAGCTATTTCCTCTTGGCTTACTTTGTATATGTAGTTCTCATATCCTTTTCCACTGATTGCTAACTGCAGTTGCACTAGTAGCACACCCACGCACACGACCGCACACAGTAGCACACATCTACGGGGGTTAAAAAAAATAAAACAGTTTTTATTTTCATTTTATAGCCTCTGTTCACTTTGTACACTGATGGTCTGTGGGGGAATGTGTTGTGTAGTGTGTTTGTTTACATTTCCATGGCTTCTCTCGTGGCTGTTTACTTTCAGCCATTATACACTTACGGGGGTGTGTCCGCATGCAAGGCTTAGCCTACGGACACACCCCCTACTCTCTTACACAGACCGTGTAAGAGTTACAGTGTGATTCAGCATGCCTCATGCACCTCATGCATATGCATGACATGCTGACATCACACCGTTTACCAGCCTCCGTGTAAGAGTTATAACTCTTACACGGAGGCTTCCTGAATCTGGCCCATTGTTTCAGGTAACTCATTTCTACTAAGTGGATGTTTACCAATTTAATTTCCAGTGTTGCTGCTTTATCAAAACTTCTTAAAATGGTCAGTACATTATTTTTAAATGCATATTTATTTTAGGTCAACAGCTTAATTTTTGGGAGGGAGACAGAGTTTATCTTGTATTCAGTAATTGTTTACAAAAGCAGTGGCATCCCCCCTGGCAACAGAACTTCATTAGAAGGCTCCTCTTCCTGTACCCAGTTGCTCATTCACTCTATTGTGTGGAAACGGGGCATTCCTAGGGTAGGAAAAACTATGTGACCCACACATTTCTGCATGGGAAGCCCTGTTTACCCATCTGTTCTGCTAGCAGTGATAGTTAGATGGCATGGAGTGGGCCAGCTTGCTGGTCCTGTGGATTGCCCACCCTCTCTCCAGGTGGAGTTCCACTCCCCTTCTGTTACTGGTCAAGCTCTGCTGGATTCCAAGGGTACAGGGCCTCTGCACACAGAATTCCCTCAACTTGTGGGTCTGCACCAAGGCAGTGTATTTTTCCTATGCTAATACTCCATGGATGCAGCACCCAGTGCAGCTGCTAGGTGTCACCTAAGTGGCAAGCAGGAGCCATCTCCCTCCCCTAGGATGGACAAGTCAACAGCAGCCACTTACTTCCACCCTCAAAATCTGATCAGAAATCTGAGGAGTCAGAACAGAATCTGTCCCTTCACACTCATTCTGTGGCTCATAAACTTCATCCTCTTCAAAAAATGAAGAATCTTTTTTCCCTTGTACCAAAAACAAAAGGGCCAAGAGCCTGAACTAAACCATAAGATAAGCCCAATGAATCACTTCTGTTCAAAGTGACCAAGGCAGGAGTAGAAATATGTCTGAGATTTTGCACTGTGAGCTGAGGTGTATAAAGTATCTTATTCTCTGTTTTTGGAATGTGTCTAGGTTTTGTGAGGAATTGAGGTCAATGTGTGGTAGGGAGCATTCTAATCTGAGCAAAAGTAACCCCTGTAATGACTGCAGTACCCACTTTTCAAATAAAAATTAAGTAAATAATGACAAGCCACTGACTTGTTTTAAAAGAAAATAAATGAATAAATGCTTTATTTAAAAAGACTTAATTAAGCACTACAACTAACCGTTAACAATACAGAGAGATATGGAATTGCACATGGAAACAGAAAATATCCCTTTTGAACAAATAAGTGAAAAGAAAGAACTATATCTCTGTCCAGCTATTTTATCTAGATATTCTTATCTAAACAAATGATTGATTTAGGCTAAATTGGCTGAATTTCCAATCAGACATAAAATTACAGAGAAACAAACTCATGTGTACATCACACGCTTCAAGTAGCACTCCTTTCTTCTCATTTGTTCATTTAACAGTGTGATTTATATATTTGTCATACAGGAACCACAGATGCATTCAAACAGGATTCCAAATTTACACAGTAAAGAGACTGTGTCCTTTCCCTTGATCAACTCTCTTATTAAAGAATCTCGTAATTGCTATTTCACAGACCTTTAGCTTTACAAAATAATATTTATTTACAAGTACTAGATGGGGTTACTAACCTGCATGGTGGTGCAGCCGCACCAGTCTATGGTCATGCGTCTCACGGTTCACAGAGTGGACACCTGCAGCTGTAACACAAAGGAAGTAATATTGGACTACACATCTCCATGGTATCAGCTAGTTGAAATCCTTACATACATGAGTAAAATGTAACTTACTCAGTAGTGGGGCGTTGGGCATATCCCGGGCCTCCTGGATCCATTGGGTCAACTGGTCTTGCTTACGCCGCTTCAGGTCTGCATGGTGGTGACGGACCTGCTCACCAGTGCGTGGAATGCCAGTAGCACTGGTCAGATCACGAGCCAACTGGTCCCATGCCTCCGCCCTGTACGCTCCCATGAGACCTGGCCCGGCATGAGTTGGGCCTCGTGATGATGGACATGGAGCCAGACCATGTATCTGGACTCCTCAACGCCCCAACGCTGTGCTCGAAAGCAACGTCCCACACCTACTCCACTCATTCTGACTGCAGGTCTGTTCTACAATCGGTTATGGTGTGTATTCCCGCCTATGGGGCTTATATATGCTGCTTTTCCTGCACATTTCTCTGATTGGCCGTTTTGGAATTGTATCTACTTCACTGAAAATGCTTTATCATGCTCCATTCTGTATTTTATCCCATATATATGCTATTTCTGCATTTCTAAGTATTGCTGTCATGGCTTAGTGGTTTAGTACCTTGACTCTAATGCATGGTATCCTGGGTTTGAATCTAACCACTGATTTTTAATTTTCATGACAGAAATGAGTTGAGGACCTGTCAATCAAACATGCCATAAGCACTTTTAAGCACTTAAAAGCAGGTCTGCGCTTGCTGGCTGAGGTAACGCGCACTGGCAGTTAGCTTGTGGGAGCGCAAACGGTGTGCGCTGGGATAAACCTTAATTGGCTAGTGACACACATGTTGAGCTAAGCACAGCTAGTTGCAAACAGTTTCAGCCTGTTAAACCGGTGCTTAGCAACGGGCATACCGATTGCAGCTTTTTAAACACTACGCAGCTACGGGCACTGTGTCTCACAGCAGCTTAGCTATCGGTACATTTCTAATTATTTTTATTATTGTGTTACTTCAATATGTATGCTCCATTTCATTCCATTTTACAAAAGGGTATACTTTTACATTTGGACAATACTGTCAGGGGCTTTTTTAGTGCTTATTTACAAAAAAAAAAAGGTTGTTGTGTGGGCTCGAACCCTGCCTGCCTACTCTTAAGCCAGCAACTCTACCGCTAAGCTATTTCCTCTTGGCTTACTTTGTATATGTAGTTCTCATATCCTTTTCCACTGATTGCTAACTGCAGTTGCACTAGTAGCACACCACGCTACGGCGCACACAGTAGCACACATTTACGGGGGTTAAAAAAAATAAAACAGTTTTTATTTTCATTTTATAGCCTCTGTTCACTTTGTACACTGATGGTCTGTGGGGGAATGTGTTGTGTAGTGTGTTTGTTTACATTTCCATGGCTTCTCTCGTGGCTGTTTACTTTCAGCCATTATACACTACGGGCATGTCCGCATGCAGGGCTTAGCCTACGGACACGCCCCCTACTCTCTTACACGGACCGTGTAAGAGTTACAGTGTGATTCAGCATGCCTCATGCACCTCATGCATATGCATGACATGCTGACATCACACCGTTTAACTGCAGCCTCCGTGTAAGAGTTATAACTCTTACACGGAGGCTTCCTGAATCTGGCCCATTGTTTCAGGTAACTCATTTCTACTAAGTGGATGTTTACCAATTTAATTTCCAGTGTTGCTGCTTTATCAAAACTTCTTAAAATGGTCAGTACATTATTTTTAAATGCATATTTATTTTAGGTCAACAGCTTAATTTTTGGGAGGGAGACAGAGTTTATCTTGTATTCAGTAATTGTTTACAAAAGCAGTGGCATCCCCCCTGGCAACAGAACTTCATTAGAAGGCTCCTCTTCCTGTACCCAGTTGCTCATTCACTCTGTTGTGTGGAAACTGGGCATTCCTAGGGTAGGAAAAACTATGTGACCCACACATTTCTGCATGGGAAGCCCTGTTTACCCATCTGTTCTGCTAGCAGTGATAGCTAGATGGCATGGAGTGGGCCAGCTTGCTGGTCCTGTGGATTGCCCAACCTCTCTCCAGGTGGAGTTCCCCTCCCCTTCTGTTACTGGTCAAGCTCTGCTGGATTCCAAGGGTACAGGGCCTCTGCACACAGAATTCCCTCAACTTGTGGGTCTGCACCAAGGCAGTGTATTTTTCCTATGCTAATACTCCATGGATGCAGCACCCAGTGCAGCTGCTAGGTGTCACCTAAGTGGCAAACAGGAGCCATCTCCCTCCACTAGGATGGACAAGTCAACAGCAGCCACTTACTTCCACCCTCAAAATCTGATCAGAAATCTGAGGAGTCAGAACAGAATCTGTCCCTTCACACTCATTCTGTGGCTCATAAACTTCATCCTCTTCAAAAAATGAAGAATCTTTTTTCCCTTGTACCAAAAACAAAAGGGCCAAGAGCCTGAACTAAACCATAAGATAAGCCCAATGAATCACTTCTGTTCAAAGTGACCAAGACAGGAGTAGAAATATGTCTGAGATTTTGCACTGTGAGCTGAGGTGTATAAAGTATCTTATTCTCTGTTTTTGGAATGTGTCTAGGTTTTGTGAGGAATTGAGGTCAATGTGTGGTAGGGAGCATTCTAATCTGAGCAAAAGTAACCCCTGTAATGACTGCAGTACCCACTTTTCAAATAAAAAATAAGTAAATAATGACAAGCCACTGACTTGTTTTAAAAGAAAATAAATGAATAAATGCTTTATTTAAAAAGACTTAATTAAGCACTACAACTAACCGTTAACAATACAGAGAGATATGGAAACAGAAAATATCCCTTTTGAACAAATAAGTGAAAAGAAAGAACTATATCTCTGTCCAGCTATTTTATCTAGATATTCTTATCTAAACAAACGATTGATTTAGGCTAAATTGGCTGAATTTCCAATCAGACATAAAATTACAGAGAAACAAACTCATGTGTACATCACACGCTTCAAGTAGCACTCCTTTCTTCTCATTTGTTCATTTAACAGTGTGATTTATATATTTGTCATACAGGAACCACAGATGCATTCAAACAGGATTCCAAATTTACACAGTAAAGAGACTGTGTCCTTTCCCTTGATCATCTCTCTTATTAAAGAATCTCGTAATTGCTATTTCACAGACCTTTAGCTTTCTGGCTCAATGACAGTCACAGATCTTGTAAATACAAGGCAGAATAGTTAAATTCTCACATCCCAGGTGTACCAGCTGCATCTTCTGTGAGAAGGATGTTGCAATCAGCTACAAATTCCACATACATATATTTTATAGAAAAAGCTCAAAAGTTTGCAAATCATTTTTTGCAATGGAAAAACACTCGTTGCAAGTTAAATCACATAGGTTCATAGATTTGTAGAAGGTTACTAGGCTAATGGCCCTAGAGCCCTCACCAGCCTAGCCAAGTTTATCCCTTATTCCATTAAGGGTCTAGAGATATGGTCAATGTTATAAGCAGATCTAAATCAGCACTGACCGCCAATATCCAAGCAGGACACAGGTGAAACCCTTGGGGTGAATTTGTGGTTTCCCATCCAATCTTCCAAATTACACTTAAAAGGGTTAACGAGGGGCTGTGTTTAACCTGTATTGAAGTTTATTCTAGTGGAGATGCAATCTCTGGAAGACATATCTGTCTCTCCAGCAAGTCCTGTTGTTGTCACATGCTAGGTTAAGGTCCCTAGAATGAGTGAATTATGCACCATTTGACTTACGAATGTGCAGCATTTCCATTAAGGCAGGATCAGAGGTTGCTCTGCATGCAAGGCACAGGTCGCCTCTGAGTAGTCTATATGATACAGAGTATAGTGATAGTGATTTCATGAGTGAAGAGTACAGGGGGGTTATAACCTCTTTTGTTCTGGAAGCTATGCCCTTGCTTATGAGGTGAGCAACATAGAAGGTCTTCCTTACCACCGTGGAGACATGGTGATCAAAAGTAAGGTTGCTGTCAACCTGTGTGCCCAAATCTCTCACCACTGATTTAGAGCTTAGGGTGTTGTTATTAATATGATAATCTGCAGGGACGTTGCCTTTGCCAAAGGGACACTAATGCATTTTTTTGCATTGAGTTTAAGGCCAATCATTGGTTTGCATAAGTCCTTCTTCTAGAAAGCTGACATCATTTGGGGACTCAGTGACTGCTCCCAGTTTGCAATCATCAACAAACTTTGTCAGCCACAAACCTTTTGTTTTTGCCTGTATTTCTGAGAAGTAGATTCCAAACAACAGGGGCCGTAGCACCGATCCCTGTGGAACACCACCGGTAATGCATCTGCTGGTGGGGGTGGAGTCCCCTATTTTGATTGTAAATGTTCTGTCAGTGAGCCAATTTGGAACACAGCTGACAGTATATGGGCTGACTCCCAGATGGGTGAGTTTTTCAATGATGCCTGAGTGGGGGATTGTGTTAAAGTCCTCGGCCAAGTCTAGGTAGGCTGTAAACACAGATTTGCCTTCATCCAGAGCTTTGGTGACAGTCTCGAAGAAGTCCACCGGGTTCAACAAGCAGGATATCCCTTTAACAAAACCAGACTGGGTTGGGTTGAGTGTCTGAAGGTCTTCTATATCCTTTTTGATAAGATCCATGATAATTTTCTCCATAGTCTTTCAGATATGGATGGTTAGGCTAATGGATCTACAGTTCCTAGAGTTAGTGGATGCACCCACCTTGTGCAAGGGGATGATGGTAGCTGTTTTCCATTCAGCAAGGACAAAATGAGTGCTTGGCTGTGTTTAAAAAGAGTACCCAGTGGTGTTGCTAACTCCTGTTTTAAACCATTGAGAATGCAGCCTGGGATGGTATAGGGTTCCATAGAGGCAGTGTTTCTGGTCTTGGAGAGAGAGGTTAAGACCTGCTCTTTAGAGATACTAGGTGGAGAGTAGGTGGTAGGAATGTTTTGGGGTATATGTGGGGGGGACAGGGAGGGAAAGTTTTCACTGAACCTGTCCACTTGCAGTTTGGCTATTTCCATTGGTTTAGTATATGTAGTGTCATTCGCTACCAGTTCAGTGCATATCTGGGTTTTTCCTTTAAGGTTTCGGATGTAGCTAAAGAATGCCTTATGGTTATCTTTAGCTAGGGATGCTAATGTAGATTTGTAGTTAGCTTTAGAGGACTTTACAAGATGTCTTATTTGCATGTTCAAACTGAGAAGGGTGTGCTTCCCATTCTAGGATTATTCCTTCTAGCTCTTAGACAGAAATTTCTTCCTCTTATTATATAACCTGTTTATGGCGGATGTCCAACAGGCAGGCTTGTTTTTTCTTGAGGATATTGCTTTGGTCCTATCAGGAATGGCTGAGTCAATACAACTGTATAAATGTTTATACAATGCATTGGTGTATATCCCAGTATAGGTGTCCTTGCCATCAGTGGGGACAGGAGTTTTGAAGCTATTAATGCCTTCTTGTAAGAGGGTGGCTTTAGAGAAGTTTTTTTGCCTAATTTCTCCGGGGGGAGGGGTGTGATGCTGTTATTACTTCGACAGAGACTCATTTATGATTAGACTTCATCAGGGAGGGCTACATACTTGTGGTGGTGCACCATTCTACCATGTTGGTGAATACCAAATCTAAAATGTCTGTGCCCCTTATGAGGTGCCAACTATCTGCTCCAAGGCATTTGAGTTAACGAAGTCCAAGAACCTTTGGGCGAGTGTGTTTGTACATGTATAATTTACCTAGTCTATGATAGGTAATTAAAGTCACCCATAACCAGGGTGTTTGGTTGTATTTTGAGCAAAACAAGTAAATCCAAGTAGGTAGTGTGGATATCCTGGTTCATGGAGGGAGAGCTATAGCTGCCAATAACTTGGAGAGGGGTCTTTCCTATAGTTGTTTCACATGGAGTAACTCTAGGGAATCATTCTGTTTAACCAATCTGGAGGTGTAGTTATCTTTGATGAATATTGATACTCCTCCTCCTCCATTAGTTTTCTCGGGTTCAGTTTGTGGTCTGAACGTGTGGAAGGCATTATATCCCAGTATGGCTAGGGTGCTCTCCAGGGCCTTGATCCATGTCTCTGTTACTTCACAGATGTCAGCATCTTCCAAGGTGAGGAATGCTTCATGTGAGTGCAGTTTCAGATTTAGACTGCTAGCATTTAACACCATAACCTTAAGGTTGTTATTTGAGGATATTTTTATCTCGGGAATTTTGTTTTTGTGACATTGCCTAAAAAAGCACTATGGGGGAGGCAAGAGCCTTAGCCAGTAGCCAAAAGCCCACAGATGACAGGTGGAGACCATCTCTGGCAAAGCATCTTGGTCTATCGATTATATCATCCCAGGCTGACAGGTGCTGGATCCCCTTAGAATGACACCAGAAACTAAGCCAGTTGTTGACATCAATCATTTTTTATCTGTACTGAGGCATCATCCAAGGTGAAGGTAGAATGCTGCTTAAGGCTAGCGACATAGCCGCCTGGGGCACATAATCAGAGAGCTCAGTCATGTCTCTCTTCATACAGTCCATTGAGGTATGTCTCAAGTCGTTCACACCAGCATGGACTATGATAGGGTCATAACAGTGCCTGTTGTTGAGAGACTTGAGTGCATGTGTGATGTGGTGCATCCTGGCTCCTGACAGACAGCTGACTGTGACATTTCCTTATCCTGATTGGTGAATGGGACATCTGTGTGTGTCTCACAATGGAGTCACCTATGACTAAACATTTGATTTTGTGTTTTGCCTTAGGGTCATGTTTGGTAAGACACTGGTGCATGCGTTTGTATGTGTACTTTGATTAGCTGGGAATGTATTAAGTGAAGTGTGTTTATGTTTGGAAGGTGTCTTAGGAAGGCTTCTAGTGAGAACTTCTGCATATGGAAATAAATATTGTGGGAAGAAATAGCTAGGGAATTGTTATGGCTAGGCTTGTATAGGCCCTAGGGCTGACAGCCTGGTACCAACCTATGAACCTATGTAGGTTTAGGTGTTGTATACGTGGATGGTACAGGAGGTGAAGTGTGTAAGCTGACAACCTGCTTAGTAGCTGATATACTGACTTGTGAGTGAGAGTGCCTAGATTCTTAATATAGATGCATCTCTCACATATTGGATTTGTGTGAATTAGGAGAAGTGGGTTGTCAGTGTACATGAGGCAATTGCTACATTGCCTCAGGATGCCCATGTTGATCAGGTTGGCTGGAAAAATGGTGGGAAATTGTTCATTCATGATGCTAGGTGAAGTACTGTGGTCAGTAACAGGGAGGAGACTAGAAGGACCAGATATGGCTAAGGGACAAGAAAAAGTTCTACATTGCAAGGGGCCTAATGAGTAAAACTTGTTGAGGAACTTCAGAGGCTCAGATGAGTGTCTAACTGGGCAGTGAAGCACAACAGCAAGAAACCTCTGATGGAGCATGTGAAGACTTGTAGAGAAGGGTGAAGGCTGCCAGCCTAGCCAGATAGAATTTTGCAGATAATTCTGTCATTTGTAAATATGAATGTAAACTACAGGCTTGTTGTCTTAAATGTAAAGAAATACTGTCACATGTGGAACTAGAAATAAATGTGACAACAGTGCACTCTATTGACCAAAGTAAAGCATGTGGTGACCCTTTGAAGTAGACAGTGGTGCCAAAAAGTCTAGATGAAGAAATTCTTTCTATTGTTTTAACCAAGAGTTAAAGTGCTAGACTTAAACATGCAAATGTATTTGTATTGCTCTGTTTCCTGACCAGCTGCAAGATAACAAAAGTGAAATGTTAAGAATGGAAATGCAGTTAATGTGTAGGTTGGGAACACCAGGAAAGTGTAAAAGGAATTATATAATGTTTATCAAGATCTGCAATTTCAATTTAAACAGTGAGAACCAGAGATTATAAAGCATTTTTTGTCTTGATCATCCAACTCTTGCTCACATTTAACTTATCTTAGACTTGTGTTTTCTTTTAGAGATAGCTAGAACTAGATAGATTAGACTAAGTGTTTTTCTCTGATGTCAGAACTGTACTACTGATTTATTTTAAGTATTTCTGTGTGATCTCTGAACTCTTGAACAACACTGACTGTATAGTAGAAAGTATTGTCTTCGGGTTTTAATTACTTATTATTAAATATTTTAAAACCTTTTAACTGTGGCTGGTTTGTGTAGAGATAATTTAAGCTCTAAGAGTACACTGCATGTATTTAAGGATCATGTACCAAGTCACTCTAATAAGCATTGTCACTGTTTAATCATACTACCAATTGGATAATAATATGCACAGTAATAATTAGGCACCCTTTTAAGGGCCTTTGAGTAGCTGATAAATATTAGCTGGGTGGTGGCAAGTGGTACTACCGTATAGTCTGGGTAAAAGGGGCACAGCTGGAGAACCTGTGCCAGCTTTCCCCAGAAGTGTTTGTGTGGTTGTATAAACTCTTATCTCAAAGTGTATGTTTGTCAGCTACTTGGGCAGGGACACGAAGCACTGATTGGACAGAGAGGGTGCTGGAGATTTTAACTTGCCCAGCTAGGCTGAGATCTGGACCCTATAGCTGTTCCAGTGGGGAGTCTTATTGGTGACCTGGGGAGCAAGGGAGTGACCAGCCCCATCCAGACTGTGATCTCTGTGTGGTCTTAAGGGAAATTGCACTTTACTGTGTGAATTTGTTATTCTTTCCTCATATATGAGATACCTTCTCTGGTGTTAGTGGTGAGGATTGAGGCTCCTTGATTGCTGGACCAGGGCACAGGCTTCACGTTTGTGGTGGCAGTGGTTGGGATATCCTCACATTTGTGTTTGGCAGTGGTGGGATATCCACATCACATATTAATTAATTGGCAAATACTAACTGGCGTGTAGTGGTGTGGGTAGAGTGAATCCTGTAGCTTGTGTACAGTGAGCTTTGAAGGTGTTGTGTACTCTAAAACAGCCAGGCAGTGAATACTCAGAGTTCAGATCACAATTGTTTTATTTCTTTTGTTAGCTTAGTTAGTCAGGGTGAGCTAGCAGCATGTCAGCAGAGGAGTATGGAAAGCTGACAAGGAGCCAGCTGGCAGAGATGTGCCAGGCTAGGGGACTGGTGCATGGAAACCTGACTAAGGCAGACCTGATTGCAACCTTGGTTACAGCTGCATCAGTAAACTGCAACAAGGAAGACAATCAGACTGGCAGTGGAAATATAATTCCGTCAGAGAATGGACAGCTCAACCTTTCTATAGTAGACTTAAAAACCCAGCTGGAGCTAAAGAGACTTCAGTTGGGCTAAAGAGACTTCAGTTGGGGGCCAGACATGTGGAATTAGAAGCAAATGAGAGACTGTGACATTTGCAGGCTGAGGAGAATGAGACACTGTTACGTCTGCAAGCTGAGGAACAAGACAGGCACAGGCAGCATCTGAAGGAGATGCTGACTCTTCGCCAGAGTCATGGAGGTAATGGGGAAGGGAGTAACTGGTCCCCAGAAGCACAAAAGGTCAGTAAATTTCTTCTTCAGTTTAAAGAGGGGATAATTTTGATAGTTTCATTCATATGTTTGAGAGGGTATGCAAACAGTATGAAGTTGACCAAGGGCTCTGGGTACGGTTCCTGGCCCCCTTACTCCATGGTAAAGCTGTAACTGTTCTGTCCAAAATGTCTGACGCTGCATGTTTTGATTATACTGCTGTAAAAAATAGTCTTTTAGAACTGTTTAAGCTAACACCTGAAACGTATAGGAAAAGGTTTCGTAAGCATAGACGCAAGGCAGATGAAAGTGTGTGTGAATATGTTGCTGAATTGAGCACTTATTTCCATAGGTGGGTGAGTGGATGTCAGGTCACCACTTTTGAAGGGTTGGCAGACCTTTTTGGTGAGGGAATAAGCCCTTAGCACTTTGCCTGAAGACATGAGGATCTGGTTAGCTGACAGACAATGTGCTACTTCAGATGAGTTGGGGAAAAAGGGAGACCTATAGCTGGCAAGCAGGGTCACCATGCACAGGAAGGCGACCCCCAGTACTGCTCATGGGTCTAAAGGACCCCCAGTACTGCCCCAATAGAATCTGCCAGTAGCAGGGGAAGCCACTAGTCCAGGTACATGTCCAGGACCTAGGGTTAAATGTTTTGAATGCAACCAGTGGGGCCATGTGGCATACAGGTGTCCACAGAGGCAAGGTGGGGAACCAAAGATGAGGGAGCCAGTAAGTGGGAAAGACAAAATGTCAATAGCAGGTTGTCTTGAGACAACAGGGGTACTAAACTACCATCCTGCAGATGTCCTGAGAGGGAAGGATTTGGATGAGGCAGTACGATGTGCTTATGCAGTTACACGCAGTCAGACTGGGAGACAAGCATGAGGGTCTAGTAGTCTGGGGGAGACCCAGACAGACCACATACTTGCAGCCAGGACTGGTGAGGTGGTTGCTTCAGAGAGGAAGCTATGCAGTAGCAGTGAGACTGAATGTGAGCCACAGCTGCTTGTGGGTACAGATGTTCCCTTGGACAGAGTGACTGCAAAGGTAGAGGTGAGTAGTAGTACCCAGGCTGATAGTGAGACACCACTGTCAGAGGATGGCAGACTTCCTGTGGAAGGGGAGCTGGGAAGGGTTACAAGGAGAGTGTTGAGACAGGCTCAGCTCTCAGACCCTACATTGCAAGGCCTGAGGCAGGTAGCTAGGGAGGCACCTGATTCTCAAGGAAAGGGGGAAATCTATATACTGGGCCAAAGGTTTAATGTACAGAGAGTGGACCCCTGAGAGAGGACTAGAAGGTGAGAGAGTACAGCAGTTGGTAGTGCCTAGAGCCTACCATCTGGCGCTTCTAGCCATAGCCCATGATATTCCATTTGCAGGCCATATGGGCATAAAACGTATAAAGTGGCATATTAAACAGAACGTCTATTGGCCTGGAATTTCCAGAGATGTAACAGGGTACTGCAGGTCCTGTGAGCAGTGCCAAAGGGTTGGCAAGGTAGGAGATAAGGTGAGAGCTCCTTTGATGTCTTTGACTGTGATTGAGGAGCCATTTCAGAGGGTAGCTATGGATATTGGGGGTCCTCTGAGTACCCCAAGTTCCACAGGGAAAAAGTATATCCTAGTGGTAGTGGAATATGCTACACGATACCCTGAGGCAGTGGCTTTGTCCTCCATTGAGGCAGAGAAGGTGGCAAATGCTTTGTTAGAGATTTTCAGCAGGATAGGTTTTCCAAACGAAATATTGACTGACAGAGGTGCTGATTTCATGTCAGACCTGCTGGCTTGTCTGTGGAATTCTTGTGGGGTAAAGCACATGAAGACTACCCCCTACCATCCCCAGACTAATGGTCTTGTTGAGTGGTTAAACTCTACAATGAAGTCCATGCTACGGGCATTTGCAGCTCAGTTTAAGAGGGAGAGAGACAAATATTTGCTCCATCTGTTGTTTGCTTACAGACAGGTTCCCCAGGAATCCACAGGTTTTTCATTCTCTGAGTTGCTGTATGGGCATAGGGTGAGAGAACCTCCAGATTTAATTTGAGATGAGTGGGAAGGTGAGTGCGAGTCTCACCAGGAGTCTTGTTATGGCATACGTCCTAAACCTCAGGACAAGGCTCAGAGAACTCATGGACTTGGCCCAGGAGAACCTGGCAGAAGCCCAACAACAGAAAAAGGTGTGGTATGACAGAAATGCTCGAGCTAGAAAGTATGCTGTGGGGTAGCAGGTAATGGTTCTCATTCCTGTCAGACACAACAAGCTGCAAGCAGCTTGGGAGGGACCCTACAAGGTGGTAAGAAAGGCAAGTGATATTAACTACATGGTGGAACTGCTAGGCAGACGGCAGGGGCACAAACTGTACCATGTTAACGTGATGAAACCTTACAATGATAGGGAGGCCCTTGTGCTAAGTATTTGCAGTGGATTGCAGGAGGAGTCTGACAGAGATCTAGGGACTGATCTCTTCAGTGAGGCTTGGGCTGACACCTCAGTGGGAGGGGTAGCAATGTCTCAACAGCTATCTCCTACCCAGGTTCGAGAAATCTGAGCAGTGTTGCAGGAATTTGGGGACACGTTCACTGGAAAACCAGGGTGCATCCAACTGGTGCAGCACCAGGTGGATACAGGACCCCAAAGGCCTATTAGGCAGCCCCCTTATAGGGTGCCTGAGACAGTTAGATAGACCCTGAGGAAGGAGGCACAGGAGATGTTGGAACTAGGGGTGATTCAAGAGTCCAACAGTCCCTGGGCCTCCCCAGTGGTGCTGGTGCCAAAGAAGGATGGCAGCACCAGGTTATGTGTGGACTACAGGAAATTAAATAGTCACACAGAGTCAGATGCTTACTCCTTGCCTAGGACAGATGAAGCCCTAGAGCAGCTGGGTGGGGCTAAGTATCTTACAACTATTGATCTTAACATGGGTTAATAGCAGGTGCCCTTGACTCCCAGTGCTAGAGAAACGTCAGCCTTTGTGACTCCTTTTGGCTTGTATAAGTTCACAAAGATGCCCTTTGGGATGAAGAATGCCCCAGCAACTTTCCAGAGGCTGGTAGATCATATCCTAGCAGGAACAGGAGTGTTTGTCCTTGCTTACTTAGATGATATCACCATCTACAGTCATTCCTGGCCAGAGCACCTTCAGCACGTCAGGGAGGTGCTGGGCAGACTACAGAGGGCAGGGTTGACCATTAAGCCGAGCAAATGGCAGGTGGGTATGGTGGACGTCTCCTACCCCGAACATACAGTGGGGAGTTGTAAGATAAGGCCAGAACCTGCCAAAGTGGAAGCCATTCAGGCATGGCCTGCACCTGTTACTAAAAAGCAGGTGAGGGCATTTTTAGGGACAGCAGGGTACTACAGAAAGTTCGTCCCCAGTTATAGTACCATAGCTGCTCCCCTCACAGACCTGACAAGGAAGAACAGGCCAGATAAGGTAGTGTGGACCCCAGTATGTGAACAGGCATTCCAGAAGCTTAAAAAAACTTTGGGAGGACCCCTTGTGTTAGCCAGTCCAGATTACAGCAAAGAAGTTGTTGTGCAGGTGGATGCTTTGAACCATGGAGTGGGGGCTGTACTTAGCCAGATTTCTTCAGATGGGGAAGAGCACCCAGTGGTATATCTCAGTTGTAGGCTCCAACCCAGGCAGGAATGCTATGCAGCTTTAGAAAAGGAATATCTAGCCATAGTGTTGGGCATTGCAGAAATGTCAGCCTTATCTGTATGGAAGGAAATTCACTGTTATGACAGATCACAACACCCTAACATGGTTAAACAGAGCCAGCCAGCTAAATGCCAAGTTGCTAAGATGGAGCCTGGGGTTGCAAGCATATGATATGTCAGTGCAGCACCACACTGGGGTTAGCAATGCCATTGCAGATGGCCTCTCAAGACAGGGAATGGGGTGAGGTACACTCAGACCTAACCCTCTCAAGCGGCATTTCTCAAGGGTCACTTGAAAAACTAGCTTGAGTTCTCCAGGGGGAAGACATGTGAAGACTAGTAGAGAAGGGTGAAGGCTGCCAGCCTACCCAGATAGAATTTTGCAGATAATTCTGTCATTTGTAAATATGAATGTAAACTACAGGCTTGTTGTCTTAAATGTAAAGAAATACTGTTACATGTGGAACTGGAAATAAATGTGACAACCATGCACTCTACTGAACAAAGTAAAGCATATGGTGACCCTTTGAAGTAGACAGTGGTGCCGAAAAGTCTAGATGAAGAAATTCTTTCTATTGTTTTAACCAAGAGTTAAATTGCTAGACTTAAACATGCAAATGTATTTTATTGCTCTGTTTCCCGACCAGCTGCAAGATAACAAAAGGGAGATGTTAAGAATGTAAATGCAGTTAATGTGTAGCCTGGGAACACCAGGAAACTGTAAAAGAAATGATGTAATGTTTATCAAGAACTACAATTTCAATTTAAATAGAGAGAACCAGAGATTATAAAGCATTTTTGTCTTGATCATCCAACTCACAGCACTGCCTCTTGCTCACGTGTAAGTTATCTTAGACTTATGTTTTATTTTAGAGATAGCTAGAACTAGAAAGATTAGACTGTGTTTTTCTGTGATGTCAGAACTATACTACTGATTTATTTTAAGTGTTTCTGTGTGATCTCTGAACTCTTGACTACCACTAATTGTGCAGTAGAAAGTATTGTCTTGTGGTTTAATTATTTATTATTAAACATTTCATAACCTTTTAACTGTGGCTGGTTTGTGTAGAGGTAATTTAAGCTGTAAGAGTACATTGCATGTATATAAGGATCCTGTACCAAGTCACTCTAATAAGCCTTGAGACTGTTATTGCACAGTAACAACTGGGCACCCTTTTAAGGGCCTTTGAGTAACTGAGAAATATTAGCTGGGTGGTGGCAAGTGGTACTACCATACAGTCTGGGTAAAAGGAGCACAGCTGGAGAATCTGTGCCAGCCTTCCCTAAAAGTGTCTGTGTGGTTCTATAAACTCTTATCTCAAAGTGTATGTGTGCCAGCTACTTCTGCAGGGACACGAAGCACTGGTTGGACAGAGAGGGTGCTGGAGATTTTAGCTTGCCCAGCTAGGCTGAGATCTGGACCCTGTAGCTGTGCCAGTGGGGAGTCTTATTGGGGACCTGGGGAGCAAGGGAGCGACCAGCCCCGGACTGACTATGATCTCTGTGTGCTCTTAAGGGAAATTGCACTTTACTGTATGTATTTGTTATCCTTTCCATATATATCAGACACCCTCTCTGGTGTTAGTGAGGATTGAGACTCCTTGATTGCTCGGCCAGGGAACAGGCATCACAGAGCACAAGCAGTTGACCAAGGAAAAATTATGTATCTAAGAGTTTGCATCTATAACCGCCAATGGTATCCTTCACTGCGCAGTAGTGACTAGTTATGTGGGTGGTGCGTGCCATGCAAACCCATGCTAACATGGGCAACAAGTAGCAATGAAATTAAACTGATTTCAAACACTCTAACCGATAGTAGCACACTAGACTGGGCCCTAGGCCAGCAATCACCACTCAGATAGGTTCTTAGCTACACTCTACTCTCACTAGGGTGTAGGGGAGGCCCTTTTATGTGGAAGAAAGCTGGGTTAGTGCTCAGAAAATGTAAAACAGACTGGGTCCAACAAATCTGAACCAAGTCTGTGCTAGGTTAAAAGTGGAGGAAACAGCAAAAATACACTAAAATACAGCTAAAAAATAACAGCACACGTTAAAATACAATGCAAGAAGTGCAGTTCAAGTAAAAATGATACTTATTTCCCAGTAGCAGGCAGTGGTTGCTTCAGATAACACAGGAGATTAATTGCTTGTTGCTAACCTCTGTGTAGCTCTGGTAAATGAAATTAAACTCTAGAAAGAATGTTTTTAGTCTGCCTGTTGCAGGTTACATCAGGCTTGAGTAGCTCATACATCTGTTAGCACCTGATTCAGAAAGTCATGGCATATTTATAACGTAAACCTGACAGACTCAACTTCAGAATGAATGTACAGACTTCTATATTTCCATGCTAAACGCATCAATACTTGATTCTAACTTCCTAGAAAGACAAGTTGTCAAACAGGCCTTGTAGGTGGAGAACTTTACATTGGTAACTGACATATGTGATGATTTAGCACTGAAAACTACAAGTAAGAAACAGATTGTCTGAAGCAGGAAGTTGTTTTTGCTTGTCCAGAATGTTCTGCAGACCCTATCCTGCCAGACCTACTGCATATCTTAAGTCCAATGGGGGCATGAACACAGACAGACTCAAGCGCTCTAAATCTCTTTTGCAACAAAAACAGAACATGTTAGAGATATAGAAATGAATCACAGATAGCACCATTTCTTTGGAATATTCTGCCTGTCCACATAAAACAAAGCATTTCTCTCAGACAATTCAAATGTAATCTAGACAAACGTAATGGGTGACCATAAATTCACCCCTTGTTTACTATACTTTTCCCTCATGAATAGTGGCAACAAATAAATCTACACTTCTCTGAGTTATTTGTACATAAAATATAAGAGCTAAAGAAATCATGGGAATGTATTGCCAAGCTTCGTATCTATGAACTTGCGTACATAAAGCATTGCCTAACGCCTACCATGACATAATGCTGTCAGTGTGGTTACAGAGGAAAACTGTAGACCCAAAAAAATGGCTTACAACTTTAACATGGTGAATATAACTGGAAAGGAAAATAATTGTAAGTACTTCAGAAAGTTAACAAAACAGGTAAAATCACATTTGCTCTCAATAAAGCTAACTGACTCTGAAGATGCCCATGAGGGTGAAAGCGCTTAGTCAGTAAAAGTTGTTGTATTTACGAATTTTTATTCTACTTTTGGACAATAAAGGTTCTGTGATTTTACCTGTTTTGTTACCTTGGTGCCTTTCTGTTTACCAGTATTTTACATTTTTGGAGCTGTATACTTCAGAAAGTAAGCAATATATTTAACCCATTACCACCAACAGCAAGCGGTAGTGGTGCTGCGGTAGCGTTGTCACCTCACAGCACGATGTTGTCGCGTTCGATTCTCAGCTAAAGCATCTTCTGTGTGGAGGCATGCATGAATGGGCGTGCCTTCGTTGAAGGTTGTTCGTCAGGGCTGGCAACTCGGCACGTAAAAATCCACTACCAAACATTAGCGGACCGGAGTTCCGCTGTGGCGACCCCTAACCGGGATAAGCCGAAAGACACAACAACAACCACCAACAGCAAGATCGGTTAGTCATACCAGTAGCATTAGCTATGTGGACTGTCTTGTCTCATTTAGGCCAATAAAACCTGAAAGAGAAAATATACACACTACTTTTTTCACTGCAATTAAAATGTGGTACTGAATTTGTTGTATTTAGTGCTGTGATTAAGTACACAATGTGGTAAAATTACGTCAACTGAACAAGATGCAAAAATCTGTTTTGCTTTCTCAGCAAAAAAGTCTTTCTTACACTTAATTTGCATTCTGCATCAGAAACCTAGGCAATCATAATCCAGTCTGCCTGCAGTCACAGATATCAAACTTAAAATAAATTACTGCTGGTAGGCATTAATAAGTTAAGCAACCCTACGGTACCCAGTCGTTTGATGATACCTGTTCTTCCAAATATAGGGCCCTGAAAGATAACCAATCTTTGTTAGCCTATACCAGAAATTAAAAAAAAAAAACAAATTAAAACTAAACTCTATTTTTTAATTTAATTTTCTACTAGTTATGAAGAAAAATGGATGACCACAATCATGCTGATTCCCAAACATTCTCCTACCACAAATGTACCACCCTATACCCTCTCCTACTCTGCATACCTTCCAGAATCTTGAGACCTTCCTTTTCTTCATACCAGAGACCAGTAAATCATCAGTGTTAGAGAATCATCTGTAAACTGTGGTTAAGTGTTTATAATACATTTCACTGGGGGATCTCAATTCAGTGGATTTTGTCATTTCAGAACATGAACATAACATTAAATATTTTTAATGTATCTATGTGCCAGTTTTTCAAAATGCAGTTCATGGGCCTGTATCCCAAATAATGATTCTCAAATCAGCCATAAAATAAAGGCTTATGACTGTACATCTGAGCAACCGGGTTCTGATCAGAGAAATCTAATCATAATTCTTTGTAGTGCATGCAGCTTTACCTGCTCCAATGTATTACAAAAGTTAGGGAAAAATAGTATAAGATTGCTAAGTGTTTTACAGATCTGAAAGCTGTAACACAATTACTATTGTCACAGAGAGAGAGAGAAGAGAGAGAGAGAGAGAGAGAGATTGGTTAACACTGTAGATTGCCAGGTAGCACTAAAAGCTTTAAAGGCTCTTAAAACTTCATTCATTATTGACTTCCTGCCACTCTTCTGCAGGGGCTGTTGACCACTGTTAATGCTCTAGCTCAATCCAGAGTTTATCAGTGAAGTGTAGTTAACAAAAGTTTGTTAAGCACTTTCTGACATCAAAAATGTGCTTAACAAGCCTGTACCTTCCAATTTTAGAGTATAACTACAGTGCTCTATGCAATAAAATGCAATTCTTTTTGGAATGAGTATTCTAATGAATTTTGTTTGAATTTATTGTTACTGCTAAACCTATGGGGCAACACTTAAATTGGTAAACATTTCCTTATAACTTTGTTAGTTGTCAATATCTTTCCATGTAACGTAAAGCACTGTCATATCTTCTAAGCATGGCCAGTATTCAGGCCACTGCATGAATGCATCATCTTTTACATTTAATATTTAATGTTAAGTATTTTTAAATACCTTAAAGACAATTTTGCATTCAGTATACTGTTTGTATAAGCCATGGTGGTGCAGCGGTAGCGTTGTCGCCTCACAGCAAGAGGTTCTCCCGTTCGATTCTCGGCTGGAGCGCCTTCTATGTGGAGTCTGCATGTCCTCCCAGCGGTTGAGTGGTGTTTGAAAGACATGCGTGAATGGGTATGCCTTCGTTGAAGGTTGGGTGTTGGGCTGGCACCTCGACACCATAAAAAAAAATCAACTGCCAATCATTAGCGGATTGGAGTTCTGCTGTGGCGACCCCTAACCGGGAAAAACTGAAAGAAAAACAACAACAACATAGTTTTACTGTTTCTGTTTTGACTCTGTTAGCAAATGGTAAGTAAATAAATCAATGTACAGTCATAAAAAGAGCAAATTGCATCTTAGTAACATTTGTCTGCTTGGCCAGACACAACACTATGGTCAGCAATGACAAATGATGGCTTATTGACTTTAACTATATGAATTGTGGAGAGTCTGTTTTGGAGAGCCATTTCCATTTATCTTATGTAGACCGCGGTGGTGGTGCTGCGGTAGCGTTGTCGCCTCACAGTTAGACGTTGCCTGTTCGATTCTCAGTTAGAGCGTCTTCTGTGTAGCGACATGCATGAATGGGCGTTCCTTCATTGAAGGTTGTGCATTAGGCCCGGCAAGCCAGTACATAAAACTCTACTGCCAATCATTAGCGGACCGGAGTTCCGCTGTGGCGACCCCTAACCGGGAAAAGCCGAAAGACACAAACAGTTAAGTGCTCTACTGCAAGCATTGCTGCAGACTTCTGTTCTGAGCTACCATCTTGCCAAAGTGCCACATGCCTCCTCCCTCTTATTTTAATGGTTACCTTTTTTTTTTTGCTTTTGCCTTCTCTGACTTTTTTGGATGCATTTGGTACCTCTTTTCCACCACTATACTGAGTAACTGAAACATAAAAATATAAATGGATTGCTCTGGTTTAAATGATATTGTGACCTTGAAACTTATCTTTAAACAAAGAAGAATACTTATTTTCACATTTCTGTCATGAGTTTTATAAAGATTTGTCTTAGAAGCTATTAGGCATGCACATTTACAAGGTGTTTTAATACCCAATTAATATAGCTGTATTAAAACAGGTGTATAATTTTACTTGTCTGTAATGTCTGAGTAGGCATTTATTTTATGTGAAAGCTTAAGTATTTTGATTGTTTTATTCTAATTCAGTTTTAGTGCTTCCATGGATCTGGGACCAGCTGTTTTGTTATTATTGTCAGCCTTGTGTTATATCAAGCCTTGGTGACCCATCTGAAATAAACAGGTACAGGTCAGCTTACAGAATCCTATCTGGTCAATTCACAAGAACGTGCAGTGCAAGGGAACACGATATTGTTTTCTCTCAAAAAGTCAGCAGTCAAAAGGCTGATGTCACTGTTACTGAACTAAAATGGCTAAAATGTGTTTTGAATGAAACTGTTTTTTTTTTCAGGTGGTAGAGCTCCTCCCCCACACTGCCCTACACTCTCTTACCAGTCAGTAAAAACTAAAATAAAAATCCAGCCAAATAGAATTTCCCATGTGATTCCTTAAACCTCTTGTATTAGAGGCACACAAGAGAAATTTGCAAATAACCTCAGGTGTTTCAGCTATGTGACATTTCTGAATGCCCATCTGATTGTTTGTTTTTTTCTGTGTGGCCTTTTTACTCATTGCTTTAGTTTGTTAGTTGGGATATTTACACCCTAATGGTTATGAACATCATCTGAGTGTGGCAACCCTGTGTTTCTAAACATTAACCAAACAGTCCACTTATGCAGTACTGATGAAGCTCTAAGAAGGCTGAAACATGCTTATCCACAGTTAGTGGGGTTTGGCTTTATTGGCCTGAATTTGTCCATAGCAGACTTAAAAAAACAAACAAAAAAATCACGGGCATTCAGAACTCTGCATCTTGTGTGAGCAGCTCTAGTCTATGAGAAAACTTGTGGTTATTGCCCTTAGCTAATTTCATATGAAGGGAACAACAATGTTGCCTAGGCCAACAGGGGGTCACCACAACTACTTTTGGGATATCCTTTTGAATTTTCAGAATTACTTTGGATATCAGTAGAAAGGTTGAATACGCATAAAGGAACATTCCCTTCTGAGAGAATGAAAATAAATCTATCTTCCAGGCTTGCTTGGAAGGAGACCTGGAACAAAACTTGTTTAGTTGCCTATTTTGAAAGGAAGCAAACAGATCTTTTGAGGTGTTCTCCACAACTGGATCCAGAAGGATTCCTTTTTCAGTTTCCATTTGTGAGGGTCTGTCCTGGTCCTTCTCAGCTTGTCTATCACTAAGTTTTGCTCTGATGTAAGATGCTTGGATGGTTAAGGGATGCTGAAGAGCTAACACTACCAGCCTACATGTGAGGTACGACCTTGTACCTCCCTGCTTGTTAATAACTGTGATATTGTCTTTAATCACTTGAAGAGATCCTGAGGATGAAAGATGATATTGAGACTTAAGGGAGGAATGACAGCCAACATCTTTTTTAAGCTGATGTGGTTTAGTCTGTTTGAAAGATTCCACATGCCTTGCACCTTTACCCCTCTGGAAACTGCTCCCCAAGCAAACTCTGACACATCTGTGGTGACAGATTGTTTTGGGGTCTGAACAGAAAAGGGGAGACTAGGGTTCAGTTAAATTTGTTGTCTCCACCAATGCAGTTCCCTTTTAAAAAGCCCAAAACTGGAATTTGATACTCTAGATAATGTAAATGCTGGGTCTGTGTGTTTTTTAGAGATCACTGTAGCTTTCTGATGTGTAATCTGGCTAGAAGTATCATAAGAATCATGGAAGCCATGAACCTCAGGATCCTAAGAAATCTCCTTGCAGATATCTGAGACTGATTGCAGAAATTCAGGAAAATTCCAGATAAAGATCTGCCTTGCCTTGTGTTAAAAGTCTTTTTGAAGAGAAGAATCTATAAGGCATCTCAGAAACATAATCATTTGAGACAGAGTCAAGGAGGATTTTGCAACATTTATCTGGAAGCCTAGGTTGGTCGATAGAGACATACCCATGTTAATGACTCTTGTCATCTGAATAAAGACTCTGCAAAGATAATCAAATTATCTAAATAAGGAAAACTGTGAATGACATTCAGTCTGCAATAAACTATGACTACATTTTCTGTACACCTCTTGAGCTGTAGATAAACCAAAAGGTAATGCAGAGAACTGAAAATGTGTAAACAGAAAACCAATAAACTATGACTACATTTTCTGTACACCTCTTGAGCTGTAGATAAACCAAAAGGTAATGCAGAGAACTGAAAATGTGTAAACAGAAAACCTTATAAATTTACCAAAGCCTATGGTTATGGGAATATGACAGTAAGCATCTTTCATGTCTAGAGTCACCAAATAACTCATGTGAGAAATGAAAGGTAACAGTTTCTGTCAAGTCAGCCTTCTGAACATTGAACATTGAAGTATGGATTTAGAAATGAAAAATCTAGTACTGGTCTCCAACAGGCCTCTTTCTTTGGTACCACATTCTGGAATAGAAAACGTTGCCCCTGTGACTTAAAGGCACTGGTTCTGTGACTCCCTGGGTGTGTAAAGACTGAAGCACCTGAGGAAAATGTTATGTTTGGTTTAGAGGGTGGGGAGGTATTCCCCTGAAAGGAGGTTTTTGTATCCAGTGCCATCTGTAACCCTCCTGCACCGCTTTTAACACTCAGGACTTTGAAAAAAATCGTTTGCCACAGGGGAATACCAAGATCCCATTTTGGAGACAGATTTGTAGAGATATTGGCTGAGGAAGAGGGTAATGAATGCTGGCATAGTCATTCTGCATTGCTGGCCTGTCCCTTTTTCCTGAAAAGACTCCTGGTTTTATTGTTGCTACCTTCTGCCAGGCCATCTCTCTTTTGCATTTTTTTGTGCCAGAAAAAGACAGGTTTTGTTTACTTGTTTTTTTGTTTTGTAAGAAAGAGGGAGATGTATATGATTTGTGTTGGGGCTTATGAAATATCTCAGAAACTCCTTGAATTCACTTCTGTCTTTCATCATATTATTTGAGAACTTGGGTAACAGAAGAGCCAAGCAATACGTCTTCGTCTGTAGCTGAATCCAAGATGTCAGACTTTACTTCATCAGCAAAGTTTTGGTTATGTATCCAAGCATGTCTTCTCAAAACTATAGCAGTAGCAGTGGCCAAAATGCAATATCTGCACAATCATACACACTCTTCAAAGCATGTTTAGGTACATCAGAAAGGGTAGAAACAGTTCAGTTAAAAAAAAGAACTTTCTTCTGAAGAAAGAGCGGAAGCTAAGTACCCCAGATTACTCCTAAGACATGGCATAAATTTCCACACATATGCCTGGTAATTCAGAATTCTGAAGGCTAAAGTTGAAAAAGAAAACCTTCTGTTACTTGTGTGGTCCGACATTTTACCTTCTCTACTACCAGGTGACGAGTTGGTCTGTTACTTGTGTGGTCCGACATTTTACCTTCTCTACTACCAGTTGACGAGTTGGTCTGTTACTTGTGTGGTCCGACATTTTACCTTCTCTACTACCAGTTGACGAGTTGGTATTGAGACCAGACTGCTGCCTGTATGAGATCCAGTTGAAACGGTAGCTGAGTCTGGCCTAAGGTGACAGAAAAGAAATCTGGCAAATGATTTATCAATATTTAAATGGGCATCAGATAACTGGTTTTCTAAAATTCTATATTCTCCAGTGAAGTCTATTAGGCAGACTTTAAATTGGCCGGTGTAGGTCCTAAGTTTGTTAGTTAATATTTGTTGAACCATTGAACCACTGGAATTTATTAGCCCGGGGTACCTTATACAGCTTATTTGCCTTTTTAGGGACAGATGGCTGAGTATCAGGATAACTACAGGCAGCATTCAACACATCCTCCAGGGTTGGCAGTACAGGACAGATGGGGCAGGAATGACATATAGCCATTTACATGTTATAACATCTCCTCAGCATAGGGAGAACATTTGTCTGTTCCCATATAAATACTTAATTCATCTTGGCAATGCTCTAATTAAAAAATTCCTCTAGGGGATGGTAAGAAAAATAAGTTATGTCCTTACCATAACGTTCCATGTGAGTTGTTCATCTCGCCTTTTTGTTCTTACACGTGGGTCAGAGCCGATCCCTCGGCTCCGAATCAGCCGCTTTTCAAGCTCAGACTCTCAGAGAAGCTCTAGACCCAGTGAATATCCCATGATGCCCTGCTATGAGTCCCCAGATCTAGTATGCTGCAACCAAGACAGCCTACTGACAGAATATGACTATAAAGTCTACCTACTCAGGTAACTCCAAGAGTAGAAGGATAGAAGAAGAGCAGGAATGTATAAACAGACTGACAGCTGAACCAATCTACCAAGGCAACCATCTCACTTGACTGGAGGGGGAAGGTGGGCGGGAATGTAAGAACAAAAAGGCAAGATGAACAACTCCCATGGAACGTTATGGTAAGGACATAACTTCTTTATGTGAAGTTGTTCTATCTCACCATTTTGTTCTTACACATGGGTAGCGTCCCAAGCACCCTAATCCTGGGTGGCTCACGGGAGAACATTCCTGAGCACAGTGGAACCAAATGTAGCACTGTCCCTGGAGGTCTTATCTACTTTGTAATGAGTGATAAACGTGTGAGGTTTTGACCACGTGGCAGCTGCACAGATGGTATCTAAAGGCAAGTGAGCTGCATGAGCCAATGACGTAGAAACAGCTCGTGTAGAATGGGCTTTGACGTTGGTTTCTAATGGCTGATTAGTGGAAGTATAAATGAATCTGATGCAATCAGGCAGCCACTTGGATAGAGTGATTTTTGATACTGAGCAACCTTTTTTATTGTCTGCATAAGACACAAAGAGTTGGTCCGATTGTCTGAAATCCTTCGTTCTATCCAGATAGAACCTCAGTTGTTTATGTACATCAAGCTTGTGTAACATATATTCCAGTTTGTTGGTATGGTGTTTGAAGAAGTTTGGGAGCTCAATGGATTGATTTAAGTTACTTTCCGAAGAGATCTTGGGAAGAAAGGTAGGATTAGTTCTGAGGGACACTCTATCAGGGTGAAAAATCAAATATGGGGGTTTGACGGACAAGGCTTGAAGTTCGGAGAGCCTACGTGCAGATGTGATGGCTACCAGGAATTTTCCAAGACAAAAACTTTAAATGACAAGATGAAGCAGGTTCAAAGGGAGCGAGCATCAGCTGGGATAAAACCAGATTCAAATTCCATGGGTAGACAGGATGCCTAATAGGTGGCCTGAGATGGTGGGTTCCTTTTAAGAATGCTTTACAAAGCCTATGCGACATGATGTTAGAGCCGTTGAAGCCCATATGAAAGTTTGAGATAGCAGCCAATTGAACACTAATGGTGGCAGCAGCCACACCATCATGGAACAATGACGACAAGAATTCTAAGATGGTATGGATAGGTGCTAAATAAGGGTCAGTGTCATGTTGAGAAGCCCAGTGAACAAATCGTTTCCATTTGCTGTTATATAGTTTCCTGGTAGATAGCTTATGAGATGAAACTATAATATGTTGGAAAACAGAAGACAACTCATGTGACCTGGCTAATGTGGGAATCGAAGCAGCCAAGCTGTCAGTTTCAGGGATATGAGGGAGGGGTGGTGAACTCCCGACGAATGAGTCAGAAGATCCGGCACTGGGTCCAGGATCCATGGTTCTTCCACTTGATACTTCCACAGGAAGGGAAACCAAATCTGCCAAGGCCAAGATGGGGCTATTAAAATCACAGTATCGGTTCGACTCTCCACCCCGGAGCCGGCGAGGGACTGTTGGCCCTGAGACTCCCCGGTCGGGTCCGAGGACATCAAGGTCGATGGAGCCGAGGAAGGAGGAGGATCGAACCTCGGCTCCAAGGGTTCTACCAGTATCGGTTCCATCTGCCCCAGCTCCAAATGCTCGATTGGCTTCAGAGGAGGAGGAGGTGGAGAAGCCATGGGAGGGATTTTAGGCTTCAAAGCTGAATGGCTCGAAGCAAAAAGCATTTTGGCCAGGGCCGGGTTCTCTAAAAGCCTCTTGACCACTCGGTCCAGATCCACATCGGAAAGCCTGGAAGAATGAGTCGAGGGATGGGTCGAAGGGGCCGAAGGTGGAATCAATTGAAGGATTGGAGACTGAGGGGTCTCCAATATCAGTTATACAACTGGACCCCAAGGTAAGGACTTGATACACGGCTCCAAGGACTGTGGAGCTGATGCACGGACCATACTTGAGGAACTCGGAGCCGATGACTTGGGCTCCGAGGATCCTTTGGAAGACTTCGACCCCTTCGAAGCCTTGGAAGAGGTGTCAGCCTTATCTAAAGAAGCCTGAAATTCAGGCTTCAGGAGTCCTCGATCCACCAATTTCCTACGTCTTTCCAGAAGGACCCTGGCGCTAAAGGAATGGCAGATAGAGTACACCTCTTGTAAGTGTACAGCGCCCAAACAGTACACGCAGGTGGAGTGGTTGTCTGTAACCGACATTTTCTGACAACACACACACCTTTTAAACCCTGACTTTTTTTGTTTTTCTGACATGTCTAAATCTATAACAACTAGTACAAAAAACAAGTATAATATGAGTGTATGTGTATATATATATATATATATATATATATATATATATATATATATATATATATATATATATATCTAAACACTCTATAAGTCACTCTACATATTAAGAATAATAGTTTGGTTAACTAGTAAAAGTATACTACTATAAGATATAAACTAAACTACCACTCTAATGTGTATAACACCCACACACACACACCGGCTGACAAAGCCCTGTCACACCCAAAAGAAAGGCCTAAGCCTGAGGAAAAAAGGACTATTTAAAAGTTCTAACAATTTAAACTAACTATAATCCTAACACTATACTATTTAACACACTACTATATATGTGTGTATATATATATATATATATATATATATATATATATATATATATACACACAAATGATTTTTTTGAAGAGAAAGATAACTATAATAGAAAATTAAAGTCACTGGCCCAAGCTAACTCCGACGAGCTGTTGATTGAGGACTCATAGCAGGGAATCATGGGATATTCACTGGGTCTCGAGCTTCTCCGAGAGTCTGAGCTTGAAAAGCGGCCGATTCGGAGCTGAGGGATCGACTCCGACCCACATGTAAGAACAAAACGGCGAGATACAACAACTTCACATCTAAAGTTTTCCTTACAGTCATACAGTTGGGTTTGGGAATATGCAGAAGAAGAAGCCCTATCTCTGTCAAAATTAAAATCATCAGACATTTTTTCCTCAGAGATAACTCTATAGGGAATGCCCATCTGTAAATGTTTCTGCATACCTACTGCCTGTAATGCCTGTCTAGCAAAGGTGAGTAACTCATCTTTTTAACAGTAATAACTTAAGCAGAAGAATGATGCTTAACTTGTTATTTTTCTTAATAGGAGTTCTAACAGAAGAGGACCAACTTGGATGGGATGTCTGCCTGATCTAATGGTCTCTTGTCCCAGTTACCCTGAAAAGAATATTATCTTCCACACCCAGAAAGGAGGGTGTTTTTCCCATGCCCCTATTGGACACTAGAACAGCTGAAGGGGACACTGCTGATCGCAGCTTCATGCTGGCTGAAAGGACTACAAGAGAGGAAGCTGGAGACATAAGTGAGTGGTCTGGGGAACAACTAATGGCCATTGCAGGTTCACAGCTCAGTTTTAGTTTTACGAAAGACCAATCAGTCTCAAGAATTTATGAAACTGGATCCCTGCCAAGCTGCAGTGACTAGTACTGCCCACCCAGGGCAGATGCAGTGCATCCACGCTGCAGTGACGAGTACTGCCCACCCAGTGCAGATGCAGTGCATCCAAGCTGCAGTGACTAGTACTGCCCATCCAGTGCAGATGCAGTGCATCAGCAGCTGTAACAAATGAGAGAAGACTCAGGGGGTCCTTGCAGTCATTCTCAAAGGCTTTTGGCCTAAGAAGATGACTGGGCTAGAAGCTGAAGGTTGTACAGCTGATTTTAGACCATTGTAGGATATAAAGGTGGACAGTGTCTCCTTGCTGCAAGTTCTGTGGATCCCATCTGTTTCCTCACCACCACAAGTGTTATCCTGCACAATGGCACACAGTGGACTGTTGGAATAACTGTGCACTGCTGCTGTTCTATAGAGTTGTTTCCATCTGGTGCACATACAGAAGCAACTGACAGATATATGATTCTGAGTCTGAATCAGGGAGCTGTTACGGAGGCGCTCAAGACACCATGTGAATCTATGTCTGTTAAAAAGCGTAGGCAGCATCACAACATTTTAGCTGCTATCAAACACTGTGAGGATTTTTTATTTATTTTATTAATTTATTTTATATTTATTTATATTTGTTTACTGAGGTAGTGCACCGGTCTCAGTGGGTCATTTGCAAGGACAGCCAGGGTGAATATGATCACACAAGAAATTAAACAAAACATATTTACAGATACAAGGTTATGCTAAAAATAAATAAATAAATGAATATATATACATATTTACGGATGCAAGAATGTGCCACAACATTTAGTTCACAAAGCAGTTTACAATGTCAGAACATGGATGGAAAAATAGAATTATGCTTAGCAGAGCTTTATGTACAAGATGTGGACATAATGATCAAGATGGCTTATATTACAGGGACAGCAGAGTGCCATTATATAGAGAAGTATGGAGACATTAGAAAAAACATGTGAGAAAAGTCGCAGGAAATGATAACATGGGGAGAAGACAGAGAAATGGTGAGACAGCCGTGCAGAGGGAAGAGAAGTAGAAAGGAGAGGAAGTGTGAGAGATGTGAAGAGAAGAGGTAGGATGAATGAGAGAGAGGGGGTGACAAAATGAGATAGGAAGAATGAAATAATGAATGAGAGAGAGGGGGTGACAAAATGAGATAGGAAGAATGAAAGAATGAATGAGAGAGAGGGGGTGACAAAATGAGATAGGAAGAATGAAAAAAATGAATGAGAGAGAGGGGGTGACAAAATGAGATAGGAAGAATGAAAGAATGAATGAGAGGGGGGGTGACAAAATGAGATAGGAAGAATGAAAGAGATAAAGGAGTATGAAAGAGCTATAGGATTCGTGTAACTGGACCTGTGTGAGTGCATTTACTTTGGGTGAACAAATGTTCCTTGAGCTGTTGTCTGTAGGCTGAGTAATTCTGGATATTTCTGATTGAGAGAGGAATGGAGTCCCATAATTTAGATGGTAGGTTGGAGAATCCATGGTCAGTGCAATGAAATAGAAGTTATGTTCTTACCATAACGTTCCATGTTAGTTGTCTTCTTCTCGCCTTCATTCCTGCTGGATGGGTTCGGAGCCGACCTTGGCTCCGACTTGGCCACTCTAAAAGCTTGAGAGTTGGTTCCACCGGCTCGAGGCTCCCCTTATATCCCACAATGCTAGGCGTGAGTTACCTCAGATCTCGTTTGTAAGCTAGGCCCAGCTTATAATAGTAACAGAATAACTATAAACAAAGTCCACCTCTATAAACCAGGGAGAAGAGAAGGGTGACCTACATCCTGATCCAGGAAAATATGCACAGCAGCATATACCTAAAGTAAAGAGGTGGTAGAAAGAGAGGTCACAATCAAAACTCCTCTAGGTCTGTCCAGGCCAGGGGGAAGGAGGGTGGGGCAGAAGAAGAAGCGAGAAGAAGACAACTAACATGGAACGTTATGGTAAGAACATAACTTCTATATGTTAAGTTGTCTATCTCGCCTTCATTCTTGCTGGATGGGACCGCCCTAGCACCTTGTCCCGGTGGCCTAACGGAACAGACTCTTGAGAACAGTGGAACCAAATTTAGCTCTATGCCTAGAAGCTAAATCCAACTTATAATGAGAAATGAAAGTGTGAGGAGTAGCCCAAGTAGCCGCTGCACAAATGGTGTCAATAGGCAGTCTGTCTTGGAAGGCTATAGAAGTAGCCAAAGCTCTGGTAGAATGGGCTTTAGGTTTGTTAGGCAGCTTTTGGTGTCTAATTTCATAAACAAGGGAAATCAGAGATGTTAGCCATCTAGATAATGATACCTTTGAAACTGAAAGTCCCTTTCTGCCTTCTGCATAAGAGACAAACAGCTGGTCAGATTTTCTGAATTGTTTGGTTCTATCCAAATAGTACCTTAACTGACGATGAACATCTAGCCAATGCAATTTTTGTTCAGACCTGTTAGAATATTCTGGAAAAACACAGGAAGGTCAATGCTTTGATTTAGGTTAGACGCCGAGGCTATCTTAGGTAAAAAGACGGGTTGGTTCGTAAAGATACCCTGTCCTTATGGAACAACAGATAAGGAGGTCGACAGCTGAGTGCATGAAGTTCTGAAACTCTTCTAGCTGAAGTAATAGCTACCAGAAAGAGTGTCTTCCATGATAGCAATTTTAAAGAACAGGAGGCTGCAGGTTCGAAAGGGGAAAGAATCAAAGAACTAAGAACTAAATTTAGGTCCCAAAGAGGAGGAGGATTTCTTATAGGAGGTCTGAGTAGAAAAACTCCTTCAAAAAGGCTTTGCAAAGCTTGTGGGACATTATGGCAGACTCTGAAATGCCCACATGAAAGTTAGAAATAGCTGCCAATTGAACTTTAAGAGTAGAAGGAGATGAACCTGCATGGAAGAGTTCAGCTAGAAAATCAAGGACCATTTGGATGGAAGCAGTGAAAGGATCTATGTCCCTTCCTTGAGCCCAATAGGCGAAACGTTTCCACTTACTCAAATAAATCTTTCGAGTGGAAGATTTATGGGAAGCTATCAAAATATCTCGGACAGAGAGAGATATTTGAGGAAGCCTGGCTAAGGTTGGAATTGGAGGAACCAAGCAGCGAGGTTCAGAGAGGGAAGGGAGCGATGAAACTGACCCGACTGATGGATCAAAAGATCTGGAACTAGGTCCAGATGCCAAGGTCGCTCCAACAGAAAATGATGTAGAAAGGGGAACCAAATCTGTCGAGGCCAGTAAGGAGCAATGAGGATCAACGAGGCCTTAGCGATAGCTTTCTGTATCACTTGAGAGATTAGTGGGAAGGGAGGAAATGCATACAGAAGTCCCCGGGGCCAAACTTGGACTAGAGCGTCTCTGCTGGGCTGGCCTGGTAAAGGGAATAGGGTGAAATAATCTCTGCACTTGCTGTTTTGGGGAGTAGCAAAAAGGTCGCAGCAAGGCTGACCCCACTTGAGAAAAATTTCTCTCACAACAGAGTCTTTCAGAGACCACTCGTGAGGCATGAGGATAGCTCTGCTCAACTTGTCCGCAATTTGATTGGACTTCCCGGGGATGTGCGTTGCTATCAGAAACCGCTGAGAAGAAATCGCCCATTGCCACAGTCTGAGTGCTTCTCGACACAGGGGGTAGGACCTGGTTCCGCCTTGTTTGTTGATATACCACACTACAGACATATTGTCCGTCTGGATTGCTATCGTTCCCAAGGGAAGAGAGTCTTGAAGGGCTTGCAACACTAAAAGCACTGCTCTCATCTCTAGAACATTTATGTGCAAGTGGCATTCGTCTGGTTGCCATGTGCCCTGGACAGTTCTGCCCTGATAATGCCCCCCCCACCCGATCAGGGAGGCGTCCGTTGTCAGAGTAGCAACCGGAGAGGAAGGGACAAAGGGTCTTCCCAATAAGAGCTGAGGGGAAGACATCCACCACAGAAGATGATTTCTGCATGTTTGCGTAATCATGATGGTGTGGGACATCGGAAGTTGCTGGTATGACCATTGCGTGAAGAGCATCCATTGAAGGATTCTCATGTGGAATCTGGCTAATGGAAGCAGAGGTATGGCAGCCGCCATAATCCCCAACACTTTCAGAACTAACCTGGCTTTGATTCTGTTGCTGCTGAAGAGGAGCGAGACCAGTTTGTGTATGTCTGTTATTCTCTGATCTGTTAGTCTCGCAGACATGTTGACTGTGTCTAGATTTGCGCCTATGAAGGTAATAGTACGACAAGGCGACAAAACAGACTTTTCGCAATTTATTGAAATGCCTAAATTTTGACAAATGCGAAAGGTGTAGTCCCTGGCCAACAGAAGAAGATGCTTGGTGGGAGCTGAGAGGAGCCAGTCGTCCAAATATGGAAACACCTGGAATCCTTGACGTCTCAGGTGAGAAGCTACCACTGCCATGCATTTGGTAAACATCCGGGGGGCAGTGGTGAGACCAAAGGGCAGGGCCCTGAATTGAAAATGACTGGTTCCCAGCCTGAAGCGGAGGAATCTTCTGGAGCGTCTGTTCATTTTTATGTGATAGTACGCATCCTGAAGGTCTATAGAGCACATCCAGTTTCCCTTTCCCAATAGGGGAAGGATGGACTGCAGCATGACCATCCGAAATCTTGTTTTCTTGACTGACTTGTTCAAGATACTGAGATCCAAAATTGGTCTCCAGTCCCCTGTTTTCTTTGGAACTAAAAAGAACCTGGAGTAGATTCCGGATCCTTGCTGGTCTGCTGGAACTGGCTGAATTGCTCTTTTTGCAAGCAGCTTTGAAATTTCCAAAGCTGCAAGATCCCTTTGAGCGGGTGGAACATCTGGAAGGGATTTTTTTGATTGGTTTGGAATGTGAACGAAGGGAATGGAATAGCCTTCGGAAATGATGGACTGTACCCATTTGTCTTGAGTCAGGGATAGCCAGGCTTCTGGGTACAGTGACAATCTTCCCCCGACTGCCTCCGAAGGTGGGCAGTCGGGCAACACCTCAGGGATGCTGAAAGGGCTTATCAGAGAAGGCTTCTCGATTGCCCTGGTTCTGGACCCCCTGCCTCTAGGGCGACGTCTACCATTGTTGTTCCCCCCCTCTGCCTCTGGTGGGGAACCGACTCTGTGCGTCAGGCGAAGTCCCTTGAGATTGTTTGCGGAACCACATTTTCCCACTTTTCTGGCCTTTGGGGTAAGGCCTAGAAGGAGTAGAAAACGGACTCGACGGCAGAAAGAGTCTTGCCATCTGTCTCGCACCTAGTCAAGGTTTCTTTCACTTGAGGACCAAAAAGAGATGATCCATCAAATGGGGAATTAGTGAATGACGTTTTAAAGGGGTCCGCAAAGTTGCATAGCCGCATCCAGGCATGCCTGCGTAAGGCCACACCTGTCCCTGCGGCCCTGCTCGCTCCATCAGCCGCATAAGAGAGGAGGCGCATGGAGGAGTTAGCTATGGAGTTCAGGGTAGCCAGCTGAGTGTTCATCTTGTCTTGAAAACCTGCAGCCGTAGGATCCTTCAACATGTCACTCGCTTCTTTGATCAAGTCTCTTTGAAGACGAGTAAAATGGCATAGGTAGTTCAGCGAACACATAGCAAAGGTCGCTGACGAGAACATCCGCTTCCGCACCTGTCCATAGACCTAGATTCTTTGTTAGGGGATGAACAGGCACTGAAGGATCAGCTAGTTCCTTCTTGGTGGCAGCAGCTACCACCATAGCATCCACAGAAACACCTTTTGTGAGAAATTGCTTGTCAGTTGGTGCTGTTATAAATTTGGAAGGTCTCCTGGGGGTAGGGTCCACTGAATCAGGAGCCGTCCAGGCCTTCTTTGCAACCACCTGCATGAGGGGATCAAAGGGGGGGGACACCCAGGAGGTGGAAGGGCGAGAGCCAAACGCCTCAAGATACACAGATTCATCCTCCGAAGGGTTAAGGGCTGGCCAATTTCCCCTCTGTTTCAGGATCTCTAAAATGTCTGCGAAAGAGACATCTTCAGAAGGGGAACGTGGGGAACCCTCGGAATCCTCTAAATCTGTGTCAGAGGTGACAGACTCAGGTGAGTCTATGTGCTTCCTCTTACACTTTCTCTTCCTAGAGGGCTCCCCTGCCAATTCAGGGAGGCCTCGAAGAGGATGAGATCCCACAGGGGATTCTTGAGGAGCTGGCTCTCTGCGGTCTGGGATGAGGGAGTGAGTCGACATAACCAAAGGCACCGAAGAGGGAGGGGCGGACGGAGCCGACTGTGGAGTCAAACAAGGTTCCAACACACTCCGCATGACCTCGAACGCACCCCTGTCCGGCAGAGCCAGAGGTCCCCGCTCCGAGAAGCTGAGAACCTCCCTCGGCACCGACAGAGATGGCTCCGAGGCCGATGTCGGAGCCGAACTCACCAGCGCCGAAGCACCGAGAGGGAGAGGGGGGTTGGACAAGTGTCCGATGCCACTCACCCCCTCGGAGCCGACGAGGGAAGCCCGGCGCCGAGATTCTTCAAAAGAAGAAATCGGAGCCAACGACGGAGCTGAAGACAATTGTATCGGCTCCGACGCTACCACAGTCTCGGTCCCGAGACGCCTGCCCGAGCTCAAAGGAGTCGGAGGAGGAATATTTATTGGAATAAGTTGAGGCATCGACTGATGAGTCGGACTCTGGAGCATTTGGGCCAGTGCCTCAGACTTCAAAAGTCTACTCACTACCCTCTGGAGGTCGTGATCTGAGAGCCTCGATGACCTGGAGGAGTGAGATCTGTGGCTCCATTCAGACAGCAGGGGAGACGCTGGAGCCGAATGAACGGAGCCAAGGGACGGTGACCTCGATCTCTTTCTAGATGTCGGCTCCGATGGTCTGATCGGAGCCGACTCAGGAATCTCTAATGCCTCGGCTCCGGCTGGAGCCGAGGAAACCACAGATACTGCAGTCAAAGACTCATCGGCTCCAGCCGGAGCCGATGAAGCAGTAGGCTTTGAAGCCTTAGGCCTCGACTCTGAAGCTGGAGCCGAGGTCTTGGAAGCCTTAGAAGGTTTCCCCGATGACACAGAAAGGGAACCTTCAGGCTTAATTAAACCCCTCAAAATGAGTTTATTTTTTCTCTCCTGCAGGACTCTAGGGCTGAAGCCATGGCATACAGCACAAGAGTCCTGCAGGTGTAAAGGTCCCAGGCAATACACACAAGAAGTGTGACCGTCTGTCAGAGACATTTTCTGACAGCACGAGTCACACTTCTTGAAGCCTGAGACCTTTGTATCCTTGGACATACTCAAGGAACCGAAGTGTAATCACACACAGAAAACACACACACACAGATTACACTGATAGGGGTTCAAAGGAAATTATTTAAACTAAAGGTAAGTTAAGTTAAAACTCCCTAATCAAACACATACACACCCTAAGGATAGGGAAGGAAGGGCCCGAAGGCCTTAGGGAAAGAACTATAAGTTCTTTAGAAAAAAGGGGGCTGGATAAAAGGTAGAAGGGAATATATCCACTACACTAAGGGGAAAGAAAAATACACTAAGCTAGCTTAAGTCTAAAGAATTTAAACTAGTCTAACTTTCACTAACCTGGAGCCGGTAGAAAACACACCTTGATCGCTGTAGCGGCAAACGAGATCTGAGGTAACTCACGCCTAGCATTGTGGGATATAAGGGGAGCCTCGAGCCGGTGGAACCAACTCTCGAGCTTTTAGAGTGGCCGAGTCGGAGCCGAACCCATCCAGCAGGAATGAAGGCGAGATAGACAACTTAACATGTTTAGTTTCTGGAGTTAGTAGGGTGGCTGAGATTAAGAGATACCCCTGAGATTATATGTGGGGATTTTGGTGAATATTTTTGTGAGTGAGAGAGGAAGATGTCTCAGGAGAAAGGGCTTTGTGAGTTAGTGATCCTAGTAGGAGGTTAGCTCTCAAATGTACTGGGAGCTACTTAGCTTTGGCGAGAGTTAGGCAGTGGTATTCATTAATGGGGAGTCACTTTCAAAGTCAAACGTATTAGTGCTAAACTTAATATAATCAAACAAACATGCAAGTGTAGGTTAAAAATCTGGAATAAACACATCTAAAATCATATTTGAAATAAAAAAAATAAAAATAAGTTGCATACTAAAACCATACAGCTCAAAGTCAGCATCAATGAAAAGCTAAGCCATGTAGGCAAAACTCTGTCACATTTTAAAGCTGTTCATTGAGCATCTTAGAACTACAGTGGTAGTCTGTTCCAGATGTACGGTACCTGGTAAGAAACAGCTGTACACCGCATGTTTTATGTCACACCCTTGGAAAGTCTGGAAGTCCTTCGGTGCATGAGCAGATGGCATGGACTGGCTGCTACACAACCAGCGATTCAGGACAGACCGAATGTGTGCAAGGCTAAAAATATTAACATCAATAATTTCAGTACAGTACGAGAACCTGTACACAGCCAATGCAGAGTCCACAAGACTGTGGTAATGTGGAGATGATGTGAGTCAACCTGCTATGTAGGCGTTGTAGCTCAGTTTTGGGAAGATTCACATACATACTGTTGCAATGGTCCAGGCATGAAGACACCAAAGCCTGAACCAGCACAGAAATGTTCTCTAGGGGGATCCCTGACTTAGGAATGGGGTCCATTCCTGTCATGGTATTAGAAACCCAAATCATATATAGAAATTAAAAAAGGGGATCTTCACCAAGAAAATATTGACCTTGGAACAAAATATGATATAAAAGAACTTGAATAGGACAGAGTGTATAAATATTTGGGAATATATGAAGGGTTGGCAATGAAATATGAACAAACGAGAACAAAGCTCAGTAAGGAATACTTAAGACTAAAGTTAATCATGAAAGCTGCCTTGACATATAGCAATAAAGTCCAAGCTATAAATAATTTGCTCTTCCTGTTCTAACATAACAGTTTGGGTATGATTGACTTTCCCCAAACAGCACTGAACCAGCTGGAAAAAAAAGAGAAAATACTTCATGCTTATTACATGATATAGAAACCAGTGTATACCAAGATTATTTTTTATTTTATTTATTTTTATTTTACATTTGTTGACCGGGCTAGTCTGGCTGGATACATGTCCATTTTCAGTAGAGGCCCGAGGAGAAAAGCTCCACTAAATACTAAGTACATTACAAAAAAATCACAAGTGTTTAGAAGTAAAAAATTAGAAAATCATAACAACACACAGAATGCAAGATAGTTTCAAGGAGAAGCACATTTCGATGAGCAGTTAATACCATATTAGCAAGTTTACATAAAATGTACCTAGTTCGATTAGTACAGTAAAAGGAGAAGAAATAAGACAGGTAGTAATGGGAAGAGTGAAGGAGAGATATAGTATAAGAAAGAAAAAGGTTAGCCTGGTGTACTGCAGGAACAAAGCCAATGATTTAGGTAGTACAGTTTAATTTTCTGTTTGAATTGAGGTAGGGATGTAGTCAAAGTTATGTCACAAGGTAAGAGATTCCAGCTTTTACCTATAGTGTTAGTGAAAAGAGAACAACCTGCTGTGTTGTTTGCCTTTATTGATTTAGTCATGAGTTTACTAGAGGAGCGAAGCGAGTTCAGATTATTATACGGGATTAGAAGTTGAGAGAGTATAGGGGTGTTGTCAGGTAGGTGTAATATGTTGTGGGCTATAGTGAGTTGAGGAATTTTTAGGTAGTTTTGAAATTCGAGCCAGCCAAGTTGTTTTAAATTTATACAGTGGTGGGTCCTAAAGGAGTTACTAGTGGCGAAACGTGCTATGTTATTATAGCAAGTTTCAAGTTTGTTAAGACTGTTTTTCTTGAGGTTGGTATAAATGGGGGAAGCATATAGGAGAGTAGATAGGAGATGGGTTTGTGCACATTTGGTTCTTGTTGCTGGGGTTAGAAAAGGTTTAATACGATATAGGGATCCAATTTTTCTGTTAACAACCTTGATGGTGTTGTTAATGTGCTGATCGAAGGAAAGATGATTGTCAATGGTTATTCCTAGAAGTTTAGTAGTTGGATCAGGTGAGATGATAGTGCCATTATTAGAAGAAATGGTAAAGTTTAAAGGGGGGGACCGAGTGGTGGGGGAGAAGAGGAGGAGTTTAGTTTTTTTTGCATTTAGTAGGAGAAACCGTTTAGAAAACCAAGTTTCTACTTTGTTAAAGGTATTTTGCATCAAGGAGGTCAGTTCAGTAGAAGAAGGTGCGGAGCAGATAAGGGTAGAATCATCTGCATATTGTATGCAGGTAGCTTGTGGTATAGCAGTCTGAAGATCGTTTATAAAGAGGGAGAACAGAAGTGGACCTAGAATGGAGCCCTGGGGAACTCCGATGGAAATGGGCAAGAGAGATGAGATATGGTTTTCCCAAATTACTGCTTG
Organism: Protopterus annectens; assembly: GCF_019279795.1. NCBI lineage: Eukaryota > Metazoa > Chordata > Ceratodontiformes > Protopteridae > Protopterus > Protopterus annectens. The sequence goes on from NC_056741.1 coordinate 45,416,251, forward strand.
TTGTCTGTTGTTAAGGTAAGATTTAAACCAATTAGTGGCTAGTTTATCACAAGGAAGAGATTCAAGAATATTGATTAAGAGAGAGTGGTTAACCATGTCGAAAGCTTTTGAGAGATCAATGAAAAGAGCGGAGGAGAGAGAATGGTTGTTTCGATTTTTGTTGATAGTATCTACAAAGGAGAGAAGGGCAGTGGTGGTACTATGATGGGGTCTGAAACCATGCTGGCAGTTTGCTATTATGTTGTGGAGAGAGGTGGTGTACCAGTTGCTGGTGAATACATTTTTCCATTATTTTTGCAAGGGGTGAAAGAAGGGCAATTGGTCTAAAGTTGGAAAGGTCAAGGGAGTTTCCACCTTTATGAAGTGGTATAATATAGGAGACTTTCCATATATCAGGGATGGTTCCTTCTTGGATAGTTCTGTTGATGAGTAAGGATATAGGATAAGCAATTTCTTTAGCAGCTTTCTGAAGGAAAAGAGAAGGGAGCTTGTCAGCAGAAGGGGTACAGGGTTTCAGTTTGTGAATGAGTTTGAAGATGAATGAGGTAGATATAGGTTTTAGAGAGAAATTGAAGGAAGAGGTAGTTATGTTAGGTGGTATATGAGAGTTGTTAGTGTTCATTTGTTTGGCTAGGGTTTGAATAGTTTCAGAGAAAAAAGAGTTGAAAGCATTGGCAGTCTGGAGAGGGTTTCTGGGTCAGCATTTAGTGGGGAAGGAGTTTTAGCAGTTCCTGGGGAAAGAAGTCTATTTACTGATGACCAGAACTGTTTAGGGTTGTTAATATGAGTTTCCTGGAGGTTACAGTAGAAGTTTTTCTTGTCAGAGATTATTGATTTCTTTGCTAAATTACTCAGCTGGTGGAAATTAACTAAGTCAGGGTTTAGTTTATTACATCTCCAAGTTGTCCATGCTTTGTTTCTAGCAAGCATGAGTTTTTTTGTGTTGGTGGTCAGCCATGGGGCAGATTTGGTCTTTACTCTAATAGAGCGTTCTGGTGCGTGAGAATCAAGTATAGATAGGAATGTAGAATTAAAGAATAATACTGCTTCCTCCAGGGGGAGTGATTTTAAGCAATTCCAATTACATGCTCTCAGTTCGGCTTTAAAAAGGTCTATGTTAAAGTGCTTGACTGATCGAATTAGCCTTGTATTTGGGAGGTTAACAAATTCTGATTTTTGTCTAGTAATGTAGGTTAGGCAGTGGTCGCTGATGTCATCAGGCATAATACCTACCTTATAATGTGTCTTAACTTTATTAGTTAGTATCCAGTCTAATATACTCTCTTTCTTACTGGGCTTATTGACTCTTGTAGTTGAGGTAATACTTTGTGAAAACCCATGTAGGTTAATATGGGAGGTGGGATTGACTGTATTTATAGTGTTCCAGTCTATGTTAACGTCACCAAGAATTATGGTTTCTTGGGGTAGTTGGTAGAAACCCAGCTTAAAAAGTCTTCTAGTATTGGAATGTTATTACCTGGGGAAGATACAAACAAATAATGTAAATAGATTTTTGGGGTTAAGTTGGAGTTTAATAATGATGGTTTCTGTTTTGCTATTTAGGTTTGGGCATTCTGGTTGAATAGATATGTTAAGTTGATTTTGAAGAGTATTGCTACTCCTCCACCCTTACGTTTTAAGCGGTCATGTCTTATTATGTTATAACCCTGGGGTACAATCTCTGAGTCTTTTGTGCCTGGGGTAAGCCAGGTTTCAGAGAGGCAAAGGATGTCAAATGAGTGGATATCTAAGAGGGCATGGATGAAAGGTATTTTGTTATTTATGCTTTGGATGTTAAGGTGTCCTATAAGGAAGTTATTGTTGGGGTTAGGTAAGCAGTTTTGGGGAGGTGGTGAGGTAGGGCCAGGGTTGGGGTGGATGTCTCCATCTAGTAGGGTAGGATTAATAAGTTTTGTTAAGTAGTTCTTATTTAGAATTGTTAGTGATTTTGTTTTTTTGCAAGATAGATTATATATCCCTCGGTCAGGAAGAGGCATGGACCTACTCAGAACTGACTACATGTAGAGGTCTTCAATCTTGGGACTGCATAAATACATATTTGCTCTCCTCTTCAGATCCAAACATAGTGAACATTTTAAAGCATGAAGCAAAGAAGCCTAAGATGACCTCTTTGCTTACTTAGCAGAAGCATTTCAGAAAGGAGTGAGAATGGAAATCAGAACAGAAGTAGACAAAAATCAGACAGCAACTGTAAATTCCAAAATTAAAAGAAAGAATATAAAGATAAGGACCAGAAGAAAAGGAAAAAATCTTTAGAACTCCCCCACACATAACCTTTAGAAACTTCCTAACTGACATACCCCCCCGGCAATACATGCCCATGATACACAGGGGATGCAAATAGGTTGGGCTGAATGGCTAGGCTTATAATGGCCCTGGTGGTCATTAGCCTAGTACATACTTACAAACCTATGGGAAGTCAACAAATACAGTGGGAAGAACAGAAAACTCTTAGAATAACCACATGTAACCACATTCTTAGCCATCCTGCAGGAAGATTTGTCCCAAATAAATAAATGGTGCCAAAATCATGGACTGAAACTAAATGCCAAAAATGCATTATTGCATCCTTTGGGAAGTCATCTATCTATCTAATAACTATACCACAGGGACCCTTCCCAACGACCTTAGTGACCACCTTGCTACCTTTATTATAAAACACAAATGTTCAACTACGAATCCCCCCATAACTAGATTAGTAAGGAACAGCAAGAATTTTGTCCCTGACCAATTTCTAGCTGATCTCAAGGCTTGTAACTGGCACATCCTAAAAACCCTACCCTTAGATGAAAGTGTTTCATACTTTAATGACACTTTCCTCAAGATACTCAATTCTCATGCTCCTAAACGACTTACTAGAACTAAGGAACGTATAGCACCTTGGCTAACACAAGATACTAAATCTAAAATTAGAATCAGAGACAAGGCCTGGAATAAATGGAGAACCACAAAAACCCCCTTAGATCGCATCAAGTTCCTCCAGCTTAGAAATTCAACCAAAGTAGCCGTTAAGTCTGATAAAAAACAATATTTCTGTCACCTCCAAGACAAACATCAGTATAATCCTAAAAAATTCTGGGCTGGTTTTAACCACCTACTACATCCAGGTAAGTCTACTACCCCCACCCCTGAAAAACTCATGGATAAAGACCCAACAGAAATAGCCAACTCCTTTAATTCTTTTTTTACTGAGACCATCCAGTCCCTTGCCAGTAAGCTTGCCACGTCTCCCTCGGTGGCAACCCCAACCATAGATACAATCCAAACTGCCTTTAACCTACAACCCATCTCCACCTCCTACATTCGCACCCTTTTCAAAAAACTTAAACCAACCACCCTAGCGGCAGATCTGCTCCCTGCCAAATACTTACAAATAGCATCTGACGCCATAGCCTACCCTGTCTCAATCTTGATCAACCGGACCATTTCTGAAGCATCTATTCCCTCTATTTGGAAAATCTCTTATATCATCCCCCTCCATAAAGGAGGGTCCTCCACTGAAACCTCTAACTATAGACCCATAGCCATACTGTCTCCCCTAGCCAAAATTATGGAACGCTGTGTCCACAAACAGCTCATTACCCACCTCACACAAAATAACCTCCTATCGAACACCCAACATGGCTTTCGCCCCCATCACAGCACAACCACAGCTCTCCTCTCCTTTGTTGACTCAGTCAACCACAATCGCAATAATAAATTAATATCCTCTGCGCTCTTTCTAGACCTATCGAAAGCCTTCGATATGGTCAACCACCAACTACTGCTTCAGTCACTGGAAACCTTACATCTTAGCAAACTAACCATAAGTTGGTTTAATGCCTATCTCTAGCAGAAAACAGGCGGTTCAGTGGCAAAACAGCCTATCAGACCTACTCCCCACTAATATTGGTGTCCCCCAAGGATCTATCCTTGGTCCCCTTCTTTTTTCCATTTTCATAAATGGTCTACACTCTATTATTCCCAAGGCCACCTGCATTCAATATGCAGATGACTCCACCCTGATCTGCTCTGACGTATCTCTCGCCAAACTCCAAGCCACTACCCAAAACTGCTTTTCCACTGTCGAAAAATGGTTCTCGGAACTTAAACTCTTACTCAACCCAACCAAAACCAAATTACTTCTATTTTTCCCCACTCCAGCTACTGCTCAAGCTATAGAACCCCTCAACACCAATAACCCAACCTTCCATGTGTCCTCCAATAATGGCACCATTATCTACCCCGTATCCCATACTAAACTACTAGGGGTGACCATAGACCATAAACTTAAATTTGATATGCATGTAAATTTAACCATTAAATCGGTCAACAAAAAACTTGGGTCAATGTATAGAATAAAGGCCTTCTTAACTCCGCACACCAAACTAACTATTGCCCGAACCCACCTCCTCTCCACACTCCTTTATGCCTCCCCGATATTCTCCTTCCTCAATAAGAAAGAGCTTAATAAACTTTCTACTACCTACAATCACATAGCCAGATTCATAACTGGAATGCCCTATCGCACCCATCACTGCCTAAATCTAAGGTCTCTCGAATGGCTGGAACTGCCCAATATTCTCAAACTCAACCAGCTAACTGAGGCTTTTAAAATTATCAACCATCCAGACAAAACCCCCTCACTGAACAAAATACTTACCCCGTACTCCAACCTTAAATCCCTCAGGTCTTCCAAAAGTCTACAAGTACTGACCATTAAATCTAACAACGCTGGTGGTGAAGCACTATATGCCAATTCCATTGGCAAATCCTGGAATGCCCTTCCAAACAACCTAAGACTTATGTCCTCTCAGTACCAATTTAAAATACATCTTAGAGCATACCTGAAATCCCAATGGTTATGCCCTTGCTCCAATCCAGACTAAGAGCTATTGTCCCTGCCTCACCTAGGCTTCTCTCAGCCTCCACCTAACCCAAAAACCCAAGAATCCACTATTTAGCCCTGTTTGTCTGGCTGTTCTAATCTGTACCTCTTTAAATCATTTATATAACTCTTGCTTCTCTTATTTGGCCTTTAAGCGTCAGTGTATTTACTTGTATTTACTTGTTTTAGCTTTATCATTGTATTTGTATTTACTAGTATTTACTTGTTTTAACTTCATCAGTGTATTTGTTAATCTAACCATGACCTTGGAGCTTTTCTCCCCGGGCCTCCACTGAAAATGGACATGTATCCAGTTGGACTAGCCCGGTCAACAAATGTAAAATAAAATAAAATAAAATAAATAAAATAAATAAATAAAAAAATCCCAGGGAAGTACCACATTGACAACACGCCCAAAACAGCTGACCCAGTTGTTCAGGATTTGGGAACTTATGTGGACAGTGACTCAACTTTTGACAAACATGCGCCTATTGTTGTAATAAAGTCCATCTGTATCACACAGTTTATTAACAAAGAAATTGTGTCTAGATCTAGGGATGTCATTGACCCCCTTTACTCAGGCCTCATTAGGCCAGTCATTGAAATTAATGCCCCCTTTGGCATTTATCTGTCCAGACACATACAACTGGAATGCCCACAGAGATGGCATACTAACAGAACAGAAGACCTAAATAACGTGTCCTACATGGACTGACTCAAAGCCCTGTCACTATACTTGGTGTCCTACAGACTGCTAAGCGGTGATCTGTGTCTGGCATACAAGGCATCCCCTAACCCATTACTGATGGATTTACTGCATATCAGCAAGTCAAATAGCATCAGAAAAACTCAGTCTTGGGATCTAAACCGCTTCTGCAACATCCACAAAACCGTTTCGAGGGACAGATCTATCTTAAAGAGGATACTGCTGCTTTAGAACAAACTCTTCATCCACATTAAACAAGGTTCATCCCTGTGTAGGTTCAAACACAACTTAGATCTATGGATAGGAAACAGAAAATTTACCGCAGGACTGCCCCCTGTACTACTAATGGACAGAGGTAGCTTCTAAATGCTTTATCCCATGCATGGGTCCCCTCAAATTATCTATGGTATGATCCTATTAGTCTCATTGGGGTTAATATATAATTATTGACCATGGGATGGGTAATGCCAGTCTACAACCAAATGGGACAGGTTACTTTGAGTGCAAAAGGGAAATTGGCTAGGCTTAAAATGGTCCAAAAGGGTAACTAGCCTAGTACTTACCTATGAACTTAAGAATCTATGTTGACCAAGATTTGATGTAGGAATGATTAATTTGAGGTGAATTTAAACCAAAAGATGAAAGGCAAATAATGGCAGCCAAAGACAGTGGGTTATGTACATGGTTTATATAAAGTCTAGAAAATGTTAGAGAAACAGACAAATTGTAGGTTCTTTTAAACAGAACTCGAAACATTTGCACATCTCTTTGCTGGTTGTGATATACTATTGTAAGGCACAACAGTGTGGTAAGTCTGTTGCACTGGGGATTGCACAAACACTACAACAAGCAGGTGAACAGGTGGCTGAGAAGCACTAGAAACATGAATCACAAAGCATTACTGACAATGGTGAACTTCTGATCATATAGGATCACCCAAGCCTAAGAATTAACAAAATAGATGCAAAAAATCCATTACTGAAATCCAAGGAAAAAAGACAAAAGTAGCATTAATCATTTAAATTGCTACACCAAGAGATTATAGTAGCCTATATATTGAGAGGCACAAAGTCTTAAAATGCCAGGACTTCCAAGCAGAAGTGAGGACAATGTGGAATAAATAGACCAAGCAGAAGTGAGGACAATGTGGAATAAATAGACCCAGACATTTCCAATAGTAGCAGCAGGAACAACAGCACTGATAAAAAAAAGAATTTACAATCGTACTTAAATATGCTACGATACACGTAACCCTGTGTGAACGCTTTTCTGCCCTTGCTTCATAGGAATCCCAGGTAGTGTGCTCGCATTCCCCTCAGCAAAAGTTACATCCTGTGTCTTGGCCAACCTCCAATCAACCCAAGGCTGTCTCGTTGCCCTGCACTGCGAGACCCTGCATCGGTGGAACACTAAAGTGCTTTCAGCTACACTAGTAATTGTGTTGTTTCTTACAAGTCCCTTCAGCAAAAGTTACATCCTGTGTCTTGGCCAACCTCCAATCAACCCAAGGCTGTCTCGTTGCCCTGCACTGCGAGATCCTGCATCGGTGGAACACTAAAGTGCTTTCAGCTACACTAGTGTATGTTAGAGATATATATAATCTGTCCTCCAAACTGAAGACTGTTTCCCCTTTCACTGTACGTGTGCACACTACTGGTCCCCCCCATTTCTCTCTTCCTATAGTACTCCTAGGTCAGTTACTTAAAACTACTTTCTCTTGGGAAAAAGTATACCTATGTACCTGCAGCCCATACTTCTTTTGTTTTTCCTTGCAGAAGTGGTGGTCCTTTTCACCACTGTGTACTAGATTAGTAGCATAACATTTGTAGTTATTAGGAAAATACTGCACTACACTGACCTGGAATTAACTTAGCTTGGTTTTCCTGTTTTCTTTTTAGCAGCTGGCTTAGTCCAGTTTTTCTGGCTCACAACCTTGCATTACTTTGTGTCTACCCCCCTCCCCCACCTTGAACCTGCACACCTCCCCTCCCACTTCTGCTTAATTACAGAGGTATCAAAAAGCCTGATTTAGAAAGGCACCATCGTTTGACTTAGCTTTTCTGCCTTGCTTCATAGGAATCCCCAGTAGTGTGCTCGCATGAGTACTATCTGGTATTGTTTTTGTTTGCGACTCTTACTGTTATTTTTTAGAGGTTTCACACATGGTAGGTATTTTTGTCATGCATATTTCTGGTTGGTAACAGCTCGATCTGGTCACTTGTTTTCTGGAGTTGCATTTCAAGAGTGTTTTTGTTATTTTTTCCTTTACTCTATTTGCCCTGCATATGAGTGTTTTTGTTGTGCCAGTATAGAATTGTATTTATAGCATATTGTGACTTTAAATAACAGGTAAAATGCTGCTTTATTCAATAATGTGAATACTGTCACCTGCTATGTGTACTTTTAAGAAATCTACAAGTGTAGTACCTCTCAGTTAGTTCTGCGCAGCTTTGGGAGTGCCATCATCGATTGGCACGCCAAATGGGTGGGGATATCCAGGAAGACTGACAGGCATGCAAATTCGCACGTCACTTTGTGTAAACTGCTAAATATTCAGTATCACAACGAACCCCATCCTATGATAAATTCTTACTTTTTCTCGGGGCAAGCCCCCCTGCACCCCACCCCCAAACTCCCTGCATCCTTGCAAGCGCATGTCCTTAAAGCCATTAAAATGTAATAGTATTGTTTAGAGAAATGGTGTGAACTCTGCCCAATTGACTGACACAAATGTGATTTACTGCAGGCATTTTAGTTTTATGTCCCTAATAAAACATTTCCTTTTTGGTACTGAATGAAGTTTTATGTCCCTAATAGAACATTACATTAATGTCATCTGGGTTGCTTTCGGCACAGATGCTGAATATTAATTAACTTCCAGTCCGCACACTGTTGAATAATCATACTGCTGCTGCCTCCACAGGGCTGGAGGCATGTTTGGGGCGGGTTTTGCTACTGCACATCCTGCGAGGTACTACACTTGGAGATTACCTAATTTTAGATCAGTAACCTGTTTGGCAATTAGAGTAGAAGTTATTGTAATCTCCGAGGGATGCAACTGACTCTGTGTATCTGCATAACATCACTGTTATTTCTGACTGTTAGCTGGAGAATGTAGCATCTTAGTAGTTACTTGTTTCTGTAGCACACCACTGATTCCTGACTTTTAGTGCAGAATGTTAAACTTTGTGTAGCATCTTAGTAGTTACTTGTTTCTGTAGCACACCACTGATTCCTGACTTTTAGTGCAGAATGTTAAACTTTGTGTAGCATCTTAGTAGTTACTTGTTTCTGTAGCACACCACTGATTCCTGACTTTTAGTGCAGAATGTTAAACTTTGTGTAGCATCTTAGTAGTTACTTGTTTCTGTAGCACACCACTGATTACTGACTTTAGTGCAGAATGTTAAACTTTGTGTAGCATCTTAGTAGTTACTTGTTTCTGTAGCACACCACTGATTACTGACTTTTAGTGCAGAATGTTAAACTTTGTGTAGCATCTTAGTAGTTACTTGTTTCTGTAGCACACCACTGATTCCTGACTTTTAGTGCAGAATGTTAAACTTTGTGTAGCATCTTAGTAGTTACTTGTTTCTGTAGCACACCACTGATTCCTGACTTTTAGTGCAGAATGTTAAACTTTGTGTAGCATCTTAGTAGTTACTTGTTTCTGTAGCACACCACTGATTCCTGACTTTTAGTGCAGAATGTTAAACTTTGTGTAGCATCTTAGTAGTTACTTGTTTCTGTAGCACACCACTGATTCCTGACTTTTAGTGCAGAATGTTAAACTTTGTGTAGCATCTTAGTAGTTACTTGTTTCTGTAGCACACCACTGATTCCTGACTTTTAGTGCAGAATGTTAAACTTTGTGTAGCATCTTAGTAGTTACTTGTTTCTGTAGCACACCACTGATTCCTGACTTTTAGTGCAGAATGTTAAACTTTGTGTAGCATCTTAGTAGTTACTTGTTTCTGTAGCACACCACTGATTCCTGACTTTTAGTGCAGAATGTTAAACTTTGTGTAGCATCTTAGTAGTTACTTGTTTCTGTAGCACACCACTGATTCCTGACTTTTAGTGCAGAATGTTAAACTTTGTGTAGCATCTTAGAAGTTACTTGTTTCTGTAGCACACCACTGATTCCTGACTTTAGTGCAGAATGTTAAACTTTGTGTAGCATCTTAGTAGTTACTTGTTTCTGTAGCACACCACTGATTCCTGACTTTTAGTGCAGAATGTTAAACTTTGTGTAGCATCTTAGTAGTTACTTGTTTCTGTAGCACACCACTGATTCCTGACTTTTAGTGCAGAATGTTAAACTTTGTGTAGCATCTTAGTAGTTACTTGTTTCTGTAGCACACCACTGATTCCTGACTTTTAGTGCAGAATGTTAAACTTTGTGTAGCATCTTAGTAGTTACTTGTTTCTGTAGCACACCACTGATTCCTGACTTTTAGTGCAGAATGTTAAACTTTGTGTAGCATCTTAGTAGTTACTTGTTTCTGTAGCACACCACTGATTACTGACTTTAGTGCAGAATGTTAAACTTTGTGTAGCATCTTAGTAGTTACTTGTTTCTGTAGCACACCACTGATTCCTGACTTTTAGTGCAGAATGTTAAACTTTGTGTAGCATCTTAGTAGTTACTTGTTTCTGTAGCACACCACTGATTCCTGACTTTTAGTGCAGAATGTTAAACTTTGTGTAGCATCTTAGTAGTTACTTGTTTCTGTAGCACACCACTGATTCCTGACTTTTAGTGCAGAATGTTAAACTTTGTGTAGCATCTTAGTAGTTACTTGTTTCTGTAGCACACCACTGATTCCTGACTTTTAGTGCAGAATGTTAAACTTTGTGTAGCATCTTAGTAGTTACTTGTTTCTGTAGCACACCACTGATTCCTGACTTTTAGTGCAGAATGTTAAACTTTGTGTAGCATCTTAGTAGTTACTTGTTTCTGTAGCACACCACTGATTCCTGACTTTTAGTGCAGAATGTTAAACTTTGTGTAGCATCTTAGTAGTTACTTGTTTCTGTAGCACACCACTGATTCCTGACTTTTAGTGCAGAATGTTAAACTTTGTGTAGCATCTTAGTAGTTACTTGTTTCTGTAGCACACCACTGATTCCTGACTTTTAGTGCAGAATGTTAAACTTTGTGTAGCATCTTAGTAGTTACTTGTTTCTGTAGCACACCACTGATTCCTGACTTTTAGTGCAGAATGTTAAACTTTGTGTAGCATCTTAGTAGTTACTTGTTTCTGTAGCACACCACTGATTCCTGACTTTTAGTGCAGAATGTTAAACTTTGTGTAGCATCTTAGTAGTTACTTGTTTCTGTAGCACACCACTGATTCCTGACTTTTAGTGCAGAATGTTAAACTTTGTGTAGCATCTTAGTAGTTACTTGTTTCTGTAGCACACCACTGATTCCTGACTTTTAGTGCAGAATGTTAAACTTTGTGTAGCATCTTAGTAGTTACTTGTTTCTGTAGCACACCACTGATTCCTGACTTTTAGTGCAGAATGTTAAACTTTGTGTAGCATCTTAGTAGTTACTTGTTTCTGTAGCACACCACTGATTCCTGACTTTTAGTGCAGAATGTTAAACTTTGTGTAGCATCTTAGTAGTTACTTGTTTCTGTAGCACACCACTGATTCCTGACTTTTAGTGCAGAATGTTAAACTTTGTGTAGCATCTTAGTAGTTACTTGTTTCTGTAGCACACCACTGATTCCTGACTTTTAGTGCAGAATGTTAAACTTTGTGTAGCATCTTAGTAGTTACTTGTTTCTGTAGCACACCACTGATTCCTGACTTTTAGTGCAGAATGTTAAACTTTGTGTAGCATCTTAGTAGTTACTTGTTTCTGTAGCACACCACTGATTCCTGACTTTTAGTGCAGAATGTTAAACTTTGTGTAGCATCTTAGTAGTTACTTGTTTCTGTAGCACACCACTGATTCCTGACTTTTAGTGCAGAATGTTAAACTTTGTGTAGCATCTTAGTAGTTACTTGTTTCTGTAGCACACCACTGATTCCTGACTTTAGTGCAGAATGTTAAACTTTGTGTAGCATCTTAGTAGTTACTTGTTTCTGTAGCACACCACTGATTCCTGACTTTTAGTGCAGAATGTTAAACTTTGTGTAGCATCTTAGTAGTTACTTGTTTCTGTAGCACACCACTGATTCCTGACTTTTAGTGCAGAATGTTAAACTTTGTGTAGCATCTTAGTAGTTACTTGTTTCTGTAGCACACCACTGATTCCTGACTTTTAGTGCAGAATGTTAAACTTTGTGTAGCATCTTAGTAGTTACTTGTTTCTGTAGCACACCACTGATTCCTGACTTTTAGTGCAGAATGTTAAACTTTGTGTAGCATCTTAGTAGTTACTTGTTTCTGTAGCACACCACTGATTCCTGACTTTTAGTGCAGAATGTTAAACTTTGTGTAGCATCTTAGTAGTTACTTGTTTCTGTAGCACACCACTGATTCCTGACTTTTAGTGCAGAATGTTAAACTTTGTGTAGCATCTTAGTAGTTACTTGTTTCTGTAGCACACCACTGATTCCTGACTTTTAGTGCAGAATGTTAAACTTTGTGTAGCATCTTAGTAGTTACTTGTTTCTGTAGCACACCACTGATTCCTGACTTTTAGTGCAGAATGTTAAACTTTGTGTAGCATCTTAGTAGTTACTTGTTTCTGTAGCACACCACTGATTCCTGACTTTTAGTGCAGAATGTTAAACTTTGTGTAGCATCTTAGTAGTTACTTGTTTCTGTAGCACACCACTGATTCCTGACTTTTAGTGCAGAATGTTAAACTTTGTGTAGCATCTTAGTAGTTACTTGTTTCTGTAGCACACCACTGATTCCTGACTTTTAGTGCAGAATGTTAAACTTTGTGTAGCATCTTAGTAGTTACTTGTTTCTGTAGCACACCACTGATTCCTGACTTTTAGTGCAGAATGTTAAACTTTGTGTAGCATCTTAGTAGTTACTTGTTTCTGTAGCACACCACTGATTCCTGACTTTTAGTGCAGAATGTTAAACTTTGTGTAGCATCTTAGTAGTTACTTGTTTCTGTAGCACACCACTGATTCCTGACTTTAGTGCAGAATGTTAAACTTTGTGTAGCATCTTAGTAGTTACTTGTTTCTGTAGCACACCACTGATTCCTGACTTTTAGTGCAGAATGTTAAACTTTGTGTAGCATCTTAGTAGTTACTTGTTTCTGTAGCACACCACTGATTCCTGACTTTAGTGCAGAATGTTAAACTTTGTGTAGCATCTTAGTAGTTACTTGTTTCTGTAGCACACCACTGATTCCTGACTTTTAGTGCAGAATGTTAAACTTTGTGTAGCATCTTAGTAGTTACTTGTTTCTGTAGCACACCACTGATTCCTGACTTTTAGTGCAGAATGTTAAACTTTGTGTAGCATCTTAGTAGTTACTTGTTTCTGTAGCACACCACTGATTCCTGACTTTTAGTGCAGAATGTTAAACTTTGTGTAGCATCTTAGTAGTTACTTGTTTCTGTAGCACACCACTGATTCCTGACTTTTAGTGCAGAATGTTAAACTTTGTGTAGCATCTTAGTAGTTACTTGTTTCTGTAGCACACCACTGATTCCTGACTTTTAGTGCAGAATGTTAAACTTTGTGTAGCATCTTAGTAGTTACTTGTTTCTGTAGCACACCACTGATTCCTGACTTTTAGTGCAGAATGTTAAACTTTGTGTAGCATCTTAGTAGTTACTTGTTTCTGTAGCACACCACTGATTCCTGACTTTTAGTGCAGAATGTTAAACTTTGTGTAGCATCTTAGTAGTTACTTGTTTCTGTAGCACACCACTGATTCCTGACTTTTAGTGCAGAATGTTAAACTTTGTGTAGCATCTTAGTAGTTACTTGTTTCTGTAGCACACCACTGATTCCTGACTTTTAGTGCAGAATGTTAAACTTTGTGTAGCATCTTAGTAGTTACTTGTTTCTGTAGCACACCACTGATTCCTGACTTTAGTGCAGAATGTTAAACTTTGTGTAGCATCTTAGTAGTTACTTGTTTCTGTAGCACACCACTGATTCCTGACTTTTAGTGCAGAATGTTAAACTTTGTGTAGCATCTTAGTAGTTACTTGTTTCTGTAGCACACCACTGATTCCTGACTTTTAGTGCAGAATGTTAAACTTTGTGTAGCATCTTAGTAGTTACTTGTTTCTGTAGCACACCACTGATTCCTGACTTTTAGTGCAGAATGTTAAACTTTGTGTAGCATCTTAGTAGTTACTTGTTTCTGTAGCACACCACTGATTCCTGACTTTTAGTGCAGAATGTTAAACTTTGTGTAGCATCTTAGTAGTTACTTGTTTCTGTAGCACACCACTGATTCCTGACTTTTAGTGCAGAATGTTAAACTTTGTGTAGCATCTTAGTAGTTACTTGTTTCTGTAGCACACCACTGATTCCTGACTTTTAGTGCAGAATGTTAAACTTTGTGTAGCATCTTAGTAGTTACTTGTTTCTGTAGCACACCACTGATTCCTGACTTTTAGTGCAGAATGTTAAACTTTGTGTAGCATCTTAGTAGTTACTTGTTTCTGTAGCACACCACTGATTCCTGACTTTTAGTGCAGAATGTTAAACTTTGTGTAGCATCTTAGTAGTTACTTGTTTCTGTAGCACACCACTGATTCCTGACTTTTAGTGCAGAATGTTAAACTTTGTGTAGCATCTTAGTAGTTACTTGTTTCTGTAGCACACCACTGATTCCTGACTTTTAGTGCAGAATGTTAAACTTTGTGTAGCATCTTAGTAGTTACTTGTTTCTGTAGCACACCACTGATTCCTGACTTTTAGTGCAGAATGTTAAACTTTGTGTAGCATCTTAGTAGTTACTTGTTTCTGTAGCACACCACTGATTCCTGACTTTTAGTGCAGAATGTTAAACTTTGTGTAGCATCTTAGTAGTTACTTGTTTCTGTAGCACACCACTGATTCCTGACTTTTAGTGCAGAATGTTAAACTTTGTGTAGCATCTTAGTAGTTACTTGTTTCTGTAGCACACCACTGATTCCTGACTTTTAGTGCAGAATGTTAAACTTTGTGTAGCATCTTAGTAGTTACTTGTTTCTGTAGCACACCACTGATTCCTGACTTTTAGTGCAGAATGTTAAACTTTGTGTAGCATCTTAGTAGTTACTTGTTTCTGTAGCACACCACTGATTACTGACTTTTAGTGCAGAATGTTAAACTTTGTGTAGCATCTTAGTAGTTACTTGTTTCTGTAGCACACCACTGATTACTGACTTTTAGTGCAGAATGTTAAACTTTGTGTAGCATCTTAGTAGTTACTTGTTTCTGTAGCACACCACTGATTCCTGACTTTTAGTGCAGAATGTTAAACTTTGTGTAGCATCTTAGTAGTTACTTGTTTCTGTAGCACACCACTGATTCCTGACTTTTAGTGCAGAATGTTAAACTTTGTGTAGCATCTTAGTAGTTACTTGTTTCTGTAGCACACCACTGATTCCTGACTTTTAGTGCAGAATGTTAAACTTTGTGTAGCATCTTAGTAGTTACTTGTTTCTGTAGCACACCACTGATTCCTGACTTTTAGTGCAGAATGTTAAACTTTGTGTAGCATCTTAGTAGTTACTTGTTTCTGTAGCACACCACTGATTCCTGACTTTTAGTGCAGAATGTTAAACTTTGTGTAGCATCTTAGTAGTTACTTGTTTCTGTAGCACACCACTGATTCCTGACTTTTAGTGCAGAATGTTAAACTTTGTGTAGCATCTTAGTAGTTACTTGTTTCTGTAGCACACCACTGATTCCTGACTTTTAGTGCAGAATGTTAAACTTTGTGTAGCATCTTAGTAGTTACTTGTTTCTGTAGCACACCACTGATTCCTGACTTTTAGTGCAGAATGTTAAACTTTGTGTAGCATCTTAGTAGTTACTTGTTTCTGTAGCACACCACTGATTCCTGACTTTTAGTGCAGAATGTTAAACTTTGTGTAGCATCTTAGTAGTTACTTGTTTCTGTAGCACACCACTGATTACTGACTTTTAGTGCAGAATGTTAAACTTTGTGTAGCATCTTAGTAGTTACTTGTTTCTGTAGCACACCACTGATTCCTGACTTTTAGTGCAGAATGTTAAACTTTGTGTAGCATCTTAGAAGTTAGAAGCCAGACTGAAGAAACTCCAGCTCTATTCAGTCGCATACCGTCTGCTCAGAGGTGACCTGTGCCTGACATACAAGGCCATGTCCAACCCGGAATTAATGGACATGCTCCACCTCAAAAAATCCAAATCTACCAGATCCACTAGAGCAAGCGACTTAAACCTTAGCATGGATATAAATAAGACATGCTGGAGGGATAGATTTGTCACTCAGAGACTCCCTATGCTGTGGAATAAAATCCCGGTCCATGTGAAGCAGAGCACCTCGCTGGCTCTGTTCAAGAGAAATCTTGACGGGTGGATGGGAGATCGTAGGTTTACCCTGGGAATCATCTCTGTGTCACTGCTGGACAGAGGCACAACAAACTAATGGGCACAATATTTTTTAACATAAGGGGTGGCGTAAGCCACAAAACTTTGGGCTAGGCTTATAAATGCCTTAGGGCAGATAGCCTAGTATAAACCTATGAACCTATGAACTTGTGTTTCTGTAGCATACCACTGTTGTTCCGGACTTTTAGTGAAGAATGCTGAATAGTGGTGTAGCAGCTTAGTAGTTACTATTTTTGACTTATGACCAAACCACAGCTTCAGGGATCACACCAATAAATATCCAAGTACCAGATGGTAAAAACGCTGATGTATAAAACCTTCTTTATTGACACAAGTATATCCAAAAGTTAACGCAAAAGTTTCCAAAGAGTAAAGCACGTTTTCGTTGCTTGAATGCAACTTCCTCAGACAATCAAAGCATCTAAATGTGTAGTTTAAATACACTGCTGTTTAATCAAATGTAATTCCAATTGATGAATTAAAGGAATATGCCCTGAAATACTGTGTGCTTAAACTTATAAACTTTTTGGTCATTGTTTAAACATGTGTTCATGAATTAAAAACATTTTATTATAAAAAACATTTGAAATTTATCATAAAAAACTATTTTTGACTTCATAACCTTTATAACAATACATAATAGTGTAGTGTGTGGTATAATAGCTTGGTATCAACTGCAGTTACCTTTTTGGTTTTTTTTCCAATACTATCCTTGCATTTTGTGTTGTTCATAGAATTGTGCTGTTCTTACAAGGTATGCTGCTCCACCCCTGCATTCTCTATCTCAGTTACTTGGTAATCAGAGTGTTTTAAAACTTCAGACCTAATATTTACCTCCTTTTCCTTTTTACTTCCAGTCCCCTCAGCAAAAGTTACATCCTGTGTCTTGGCCAACCTCCAATTAACCCAAGGCTGTCTCATTGCCCTGCACTGTGAGATCCTGCATCGGTGGAACACTAAAGTGCTTTCAGCTACACTAGTGTATGTTAGAGATATATTTAATCTGTCCTCCAAACTGAAGACTGTTTCCCCTTTCACTGTATGCGTGCACACTACTGGTCCCCCCCCCCCCCCATTTCTCTCTCCCTATAGTACTCCTAGGCCAATTACTTAAAACTACTTTCTCTTGGAAAAAGTTTACCTATGTACATACAGCCCATACTTCTTTTGTTTTTCCCTGCAGAAGTCATTCTTTTCACCACTTTGTACTAGATTAGTAGCATAACATTTGTAGTTATTAGGAAAATACTGCATCACAGTGACCTGGAATTAACTTAGCTTGGTTTTCCTGTTTTCTTTTTAGCAGCTGGCTTAGTCCAGTTTTTCTGACTCACAACCTTGCATTACTTTGTGTCTACCCCCTCCCCCACCTTGAACCTGCACACCTCCCCTCCCACTCCTGCTCAATTACAAAGGTATCAAAAAGCCTGATGTAGAAAGGCACCATCTTTTGACTTAGCTTTTCTGCCTTGCTTCATAGGAATCCCCAGTAGTGTGCTCGCATGTAAGTAGCCCACTGCCCTCTAGGTGGCGCCATACTATTAGTGCATCCAAGTGCCCCACTTGCCCACTAGGTGGCTCTATACTATTAGCTTTAGTGTCTCTAAATCCCTTTACCTACTCTTCATCGAATCCCCCTAACACAGTTCTTAGTCATCTCTTTATTATTGTTCTCTCTCACACTGTGGTCCCAGTATAACCATACAAATATTTCCTTATATCACTCTGCTATAATCCCACATCTATCTTTTTTAAGCCTCTTACCTTTTTATATATCAGCACTCCACTGATTGATTGTTCTCCTCGATCTTCTTCTTCTTCCTTTGGCTCTACCCACTCTATTTGCTCAGCAGGCTCACTCTGCTCCCCTACCCTACCCCCAATTCCCACCCACCCCCCAGTTGTCCTACACGTATTATCACCTTGCTGCTCCCCCTCATCTGACAACACTCCCACTCATCAGAATCAATCAGCACTAACCAATCATTCACAGGACCCAGCCCTATTACTCAAACTCTCGCCAGTCTCTTACTGTATGCTAATTATAAACACCCCACCTCTATATAAAACAGGCATTACTCAAATACCCCTACAATGCCTCCACATACTTTTAACAAATCTTCAAACTCTAACCCTATTACTGTCTAATACCCCCACTTATAAATATATATCTTCTCACAGCCTATGAAAACCAACACCTCCCTGGCACCCACTACCCTAGAACCCAAACCAGTGCTACTAATCAGCCACATAATTCTAACCAACCACTACACCACCTCTCATCAAACTCTTCTAATGCAAAAACTCAACATCCCATTTGTGTTTCATATATTAATCCTAGAACTAAATACTACCACAAACTCTTATTAAAACTCCAGAAACTTGTTATTAGATTACTACCTAACCTCACAGTGGATGGTGACATCTACCCTAACTCAGGCCCAACCCCACCTGTTACTATCAGCCCCACAAATAACACCCATACTAACCTACAAAACTCAAATAATGCCCCCACCTCACTCCTAGTGTGTCACCTAAACATTAGAAGTATAAACAAGAAAATTCACTACTTACATGCCCTCCTGCATGTCCACTCCCCTGATATACTATGCCTTACTGAGATCTGGCTCAAGCCTACTACCATTGATTATGAGATTATACCCCCA
Organism: Protopterus annectens; assembly: GCF_019279795.1. Classification (NCBI taxonomy): domain Eukaryota; kingdom Metazoa; phylum Chordata; order Ceratodontiformes; family Protopteridae; genus Protopterus; species Protopterus annectens. The sequence continues at coordinate 45,435,036 of NC_056741.1, forward strand.
GGATACAATATATTAAGACTTGATTGCGTCTCTGAGAAAGGAGAGGGGGGTAGCCATCTTGTATAAATCCACTCTGGAAGTATCCACAACTAGTACCCCAAATGCCTTGTTTACTAACAATACAGAAATGCTCATCACAAAGGTCCAACTCAACAAATGCAAATCAAAAAACATTGCATGTATCTATATTCCCCCAGGTGACAACACAAATATATTGGAGGGTATCCTCCAATGGCTCTCTACTAACTGCCCCCAGGAAACTATTATTCTCGGGGATGTTAATATTGACTGGAATACTTGCTCTTCAGACTCCCCCCCTCCCCATATAAATTTGCATGGCTTCTCCCAGATGATATTTTCCCCAACCAGAATCAATAAGCCTAACAAAAAGGAAAGTATCCTTTACCGGATATTAGTAAACAACTAACCCAGATATACAAAACAGGCACCCTACCTGCGGACTTTAGTGATCACTTCCTGACCTATATAATCAGAAAAAAGAAATGACATCCCTCAACAATCTTCCTTTAAAACCATTAGAAGTTGTAAGAACTTTATTCAGACTAAATTTCAGAATGAACTTAACACATGTGACTGATCCAACCTTTGGCTACTTCCACTAGATGAAGCGGTCTCCTACTTTAACTCTACATTTCTTGCTGTCCTGGATAACCATGCTCCCCCACACACTATCAGAACCAATAACAAAGTAGCACCATGGCTGTTCAATGATACAAGACAAAAAATTATTAGCAGAAACAAAGCGTGGACCTCCTGGAGAACCACTAAATTCCCAAAAGACCAGTAGATATATATATATATATATATATATATATATATATATATATATATATATATATATATACAGCTGAGAAATGATACAATGAAGTCTATTATGCTAGACAAAAGGAATTACTACTGTAATCTGCACCAAAATCAACCACAAAAATTCTGGTCAGGCATAAACAAACTTCTCCACCCAGGCCAATCAACTACCCTCCAACAACCTCCTAAAACTGTTGCTAACACCTTTAACACTTTCTTTACAGAAACCATGCAATCCCTAGCCAGTAAGCTATCTCCCTATACCCCAAGTACTACCAACCCCACACCTGATAATAAGATCCCCTTTAAGGCTGATCCAGTACCAACATCTTTTATTAGGTCCCTACTTAAAAAACTGAAACCCACCATCCTTTCAGCAGACCTACTACCTGCAGAACATCTCCAAAAAGCCGCTATTGAAATAGCATACCCCATATAAATTTTAATCAATAGAACTATCCATGAAGCCTATATCCCCCACATCTGGAAAATCTCCCACATTGTTCCTTTTTATAAAGGGGGAGATTCCACTGAACTTTCAAATTATAGGCCTATAGCCATTCTGTCTTCCTTGACTAAAATAATGGAAAAATGTATCCACAAGCAATTTCTTGCCTATCTGAATCAAAACACTCTCCTAGCCCCCTACATATATATATATATATATATATATATATATATATATATATATATATATATATATATATTTCTTTATAAAGGGGGAGATTCCACTGAACTTTCAAATTATAGGCCTATAGCCATTCTGTCTCTCTTGGCTAAAATAATGGAAAAATGTATCCACAAGCAATTTCTTGCCTATCTGAATCAAAACACTCTCCTAGCCCCCTCCCAGCACGGATTTTGACCTTGCCATAGTAAAACCTCAGCCCTTCTCTCCTTCTCCCATACAATAAATTAAAACCGTAATGACAATAAGCTCTCCTCAGCCCTCTTCCTTGACCTATCCAAGGCATTTGATATGGTAAATCAACAGCTACTCTTAAACTCACTAAAATCACTTAACCTAGATAACCTAACAATTACATGGTTTCATTCATACCTAAGTGACAGACAAGCTGTACTATGGAAGAATAACCTATTGTCCCTTTTACCAGTCACCCTTGGAGTCCCACAGGGATCTATATTAGGTCCCCTCCTATTCTCCATATTCATTAATGACCAGTACAAAGTCATCCCTGATGCAACTTGTATTCAGTATGCAGATGACTCAACCCTAATCTGCTCTGCCACCTCCCCCACAGATTTACAATCCTTGTTCCAAATCCCTTTCAACAAAGTAGAGAACTGGCTCACTGGTCGCCAACTGCTATTAAACCCAAATAAAACAAAACTATTACTCTTCTTCCCCACTCGCAAGGTCCTCTCAACATAATATCTAACAATGGTACCATAATTTCCCCAGAACCTAGTACTAAACTACTGGGAGTGATCATCGACAACAACCTCTCATCGACAACAACCTCACGTTTGATGCTCACATAGACAAAAGTATTAAAACAGTTAATAAAAAATTAGGCTCTTTATACAGGATTAAACCATTTCTAACCCCATCTGCTAGAACTGTTATTGCCCGTACACATCTACTATCGACCCTTCTTTATGCCTCACCCATCTTCGTAAACCTAAGCAAATCAAGCCTCAATAAATTTACTAGGTGCTACAATAACATTGCCAGATTTACCACAGGATCAGCTTATATAGAACCCATCACTGCCGTAACCTTCAATCGTTAGACTGGCTTGAACTACCCTATCAACTGCAATATAACCAATTAATAGTTTTTCACAAAATCCTCTACCAACCAGACAGTACACCCATACTGAAAAATATTATCACCCCCTACAGTAACCTAAAATCCCTTCGCTCTTCCAAAAAATTGCTAGTGCAAACAAACTGTTAAAACCAACAATTCAGCTGGTGAATCATTATTCTCCAACTCTGCCGGTAAAAACTGGAACCTACTTCCTGCTGAACTCACCACTGACCCTTCCTTATCCCAATTCAAAAAATCCCTTAGGAAATACCTAAAAATGCAATGGCTTTGTCCCTGTACAAACCCTGACTAACCCCCACTCAAACATATTTCATAAATGAGAACCCCATTACAAGAATAAAACTCTGCCTCTCTAACTGTTTAAAATTCTGTGTATTACCCACCTACTGGAAAAATTTAAAGTTAACACTACACCATGTATGATAACCACCTTAATATATGTGTTTTCCTTTTTCAGATGAAATATTTAACTATTTCTTTCTCATCTACTTGCTTCCAACCTTTACTGTGTGTATGTGAGAAAAACATGCACCTGTGTGTACATATCGTTAAACAAATCTCAGTTTTGTGATAACTCACTGTAATAATTTCACTGTATTTACACTTGTTTTTGTACATTTGGAGCTTTTCTCCCCAGGCCTCCGCTGAAAATGGACCTGTATCCAGTCGAACTTTCCCGGTTAACAAATATAAAATAAAATAAATAAACTGTACACGGGAGCAGTTCTGTTTACAATGCGGGTGCTGAGCAGAGCACTCATGGCTAACATTAAACACTGAAGCAATACTGATTTCAAGAACCATAATCATATCAACGAGGTCCATTCCAATCACAGTATTAGAAACCCAAACCATTTGGAGAAATTAAAAAGGGATTTGTTGCTTAATTTGGATAATTCTCCTCACGTGATAGTAAGTATCCTTGGCACTAGCTGACATCTGATCCCAAAATGTCTACATTTTATTAGGGATCACACCAGGATGTTACAACTTTATTACAAACACCAGTATTTCTCTCCCATAGATTGCACAGTGGTCCACTTTTGGAAGTGCAAACCATTTAAAGTGACATCACTGGCCAAAGCCTTTGCCTGGGAAACATTGAGCTTCAATTAATCCAACAGAAAAGCTCAAATCATCCATCAGGAAATCAGTGACTGTCATGTGCTCCTGAAGAAGGAGATAGAAGGACGTATCAGCACAGTAATGATGCTGCAGATCTCTCCCTGTAATGATTTTTCTAAGTGGTAGAAGGTACACTGGGAATAACACAGACCCAGAATGGAGCCATGCAGCTCCCCATATCTAAGGGGGGAAGGGAAAAAACAGAGAGTAATAGCCAACATCACCCTCTGCACATGCCCCAGAAGTAGGAAGCAATCCATATAAATGAACACTGAGGAGGAAATGTTATAAAATGATTAAAGTCACTCCAAACGTATACTGTGATTCATAGTTTCAAATGCTGCAGACAGATCAAGAAAGACCAGAGCAGGGTAACTTAGCTTATCTGTTAGCAAAAGGAGATAGTTAAGCATTGTGCTGGGTGCAGTCTTGGCTGATTTCAGTATTTTAACCCAAGCCTTACAATGCATCCATTTTTTTCAGTAAGCCTCATGTAAATGATAGTGACCATTTTGTTTTCTAACAGATGTCAAAATGCTAACATTCACAACCCCTTCACTGTATTATCTATATTTAAACGCTCAACTCTGGCAGCTATTTGTTGTTCATTGCTCTGTTGACACTAGACATACAGTGTTTCAGGTCTTATCCAAAATGTGTTTCCCATTTGTGTCAAAGTCTGCAAATGTACAGAATTGTTTTTTAAGAAGTGAGTTTTCTTTCTCCTAGATATATCAAGTGAGCTAACAATTTTTTAATTATTTGGCCAGTACACACATAAGAGAAAATGTGAACTCGAGGAACAAAGGGCATATGTGTTTTCCAAACTTACCTTTCAAAGTTTGAAATCATAGTAAAGGGTCAAAAAGGGAGTGCTATGTTATTTTTCAGAATACAGTAACTTTAGATACTATGAGTGACAGGATGTTTTGTATAGACTTAGCTTAACTTTATCAATTAAATTATTAAATCTATGAGAAGCAAGTCTAAATCTTTAGAAAAAATCATAGCACTATATCTAAATCATAGCAGCTGAAAGCTATGGTGCAGAAATATAAGAACATTATAGAGCCATCAGAAAACATAAAGCATGCACTGCAGATATCTTGCTAATATTGATTACTAAAAATAAAACAATATGTTTATTAGCTTATATTTTGCCATAAGTCATGTCAAAACAGAAGTAAATGATGACTGAACTCCTGGTTTACTGACAGAAACATTATCTTTTGTCGTTTGTCCCTGAGGGGCTGCTTAACTCATTCAAACACACTACAAGGGGTAAGACCTTGTGTCTGCATTGTGCTTCATCAGGTGAGTGCACCTTGGCTTATCAGTAAATATGTTCCTAAACTCCCTTAGTACTTCCTAGATCTCCTAAAACTGGGTAGGGGATTGCTTTGCACTGTCCCCTTAGCCCACATACACACACTGCCACGGTTAAATTTTAAATAACTAAATAAGATAAATATAAAAACCTATCCTTGTAAGTTAAATACTTTACACACTGCAGCGTGTTTTGGCTGTGCTGCATTAAGTACCATACAGACCCTGCTATGAAGAAGCAGGCTTGTTTTGAAACATGAAACCTGATAAAATCTTTCTCATCATATTCCCCAGCTCTCACCTCCCATGCCCAATATTCTAGGATGCCAGGAAGTACTGGATAAATATGCCAGTGGGCTACAGTTAATGGTCATGGGAAGATCGAGTGGGGTGATAAAAACAACAAGAAACGTTTCTAACTTCCATTATCCATTCTCATCTCATATTACCCCTTTCCGTCATTCACGGGCTTCTTTCAATTATCTTGCACACTTGCTCTGAATGGCTGGAGTTCCTTAATCAGCTAATTTTCATACATTTCCACAAAAGCACTTAAAACTTTGAACTTCCTCAGACTGTTCAGCAATAACATTAATAACAGTAATAATCTGAGGCCTCTCCTTGCAAATGGAATTGCTTACGCACTACGCCATTTATAAGTATTAATGAAAAGTGTATATTTATTTATGTATTTGTTAATCTGGGTAAGCTGACTAATATATCCAGAACTTTTCCAGCAATATCTCAGGTCACAAGGGCAAAAAAAGGATTGCATACAGAAATAATTTAGTCACTATGCATCATGTTTCAGCAGGTGGTAGGAAATCAGAATGACTTAAGGAAACCCACTTGGTTTGCCCAGCTTTCTATAATGCACACCCCCCCAAAAAAAATCGTCCCCAGTTTATTCTAACCATTTTCTAGCTTTACATTTCTGTTTGTCCCCCCATGTGAATCTGTGACATCCCAGCATTGCATTTATAAGTCCAACTGTATGTGTCTGTTTTCATGCTTTCAGCCAAGGTAATCATTTTTTTCTTCACCTCTGCTTGGTGCCTCCCTCCATCCAGCACACACACTCCCTGTTTTACTTCTCTATGCTTTTTTGCTCGTATCTGTGACAGCAGCAATCATTTCTCTCCCGTACTGTTGAGCTGGTAACATTGTGTTACAAGTCTTGATGATCATTGTTACCTCCAAACACGGTACCTTATTATTTATTTTTTATTTTATGTCTACTAGTATTTGTTTTCATACTGTCTGTGATTGACTATCCCACAGTCATTTCTTACAATTGTATTCATTATCAACCATCCAGTCATAAATCCCATGTCGGCAGGAGAAGCAAAATAAAACACAGTCTTCAAAGTAAGCCTGGTCTTATTATCTTCCAAGACAGTAACAGAACTGGTACACAAAACCAGATGGTTAATTAGACCCGAGTACTTAGCAATAGGAACTGACCACTTTGGGAGTGTGATCAGTTAAGATACTGACCCATACAAGAGATGTGAAGCCCCACTTAATAACAATAATGGACTAGCCTATAATGCAATGCATGCTGGGAAATATAGGCTCCACTAACAAGACTTGTAACTACTATAAACCAAGACTATCTGTAGGAAAATGTCTTTCACTTTACTCTAGTGTCTCTCAGGCAAACCTCTGGGCTACATAATAATCCTTTCATGGCCTACTGCAAGGCCCCTTTAGTGAACAGGGCCCTATTAGGCTAAATAGGTGCAAATGACCTAAAACCATCCATGGTATGCCCCCCCACAAGTTTACCCCCCAAACCCCCAGACAGTGCATTATTCTGGACAGAACACCTTTTTCACTACTGCAGAAAAAAGAAAAATATATAGCCATTTTACGTATTCTTAAAAAGTCCATTTAACAACATTTATAACTATAAACCATGATAAACATACTGCATTTTTTTTGCAAATGTTAATTAAGAGTTCACCTCACTGCACAAAATATATCACTTTTAAATAGTTCATGCCATGGTATACTCTTGGGATATTGCGTCCTTGATAGAATGTTAGGCTTTCAGCACATCAGAGTTAAGGCAGTAACCTTTTCAGCGAGCTTCAGTGGGCAGCACTGGATGTGATTTCCTAAGTCTCCATCTGCAGATTGTGCAACTCTGAGCCAGTCACATAACTACACCAACGCTCTTGGATTACCCTCTTTAGTGCATATTGGTCTTACCTGGTAACAACAGGCATAAATAAATAAATTTAACAAGTAATCCTACCAGACAGGTTATCACATTGCCTTTTCACACTTTGGCAATAGCTCTAACTGATGCAAAACACAAGGTTTTAAAATGTTCATAAATACCTGTGTGCACTTACAGGTTAAAAATAACAGGGATAAATGGAAAACTGTGTTATTGCACAATTTCTTTTCAAGTCATGTAGTGAAGTAAATCATTTATACTTCAAGGTTTCTGATGAACATTTTTTAGGCAGCAGGCAATGCCTTTAAGATACTTAGCTCTGAATGATTTTATGCACAAATGGAATTTTTGGAGAGCTAACAGTTGTTATTTTTTGAATGAGTCATTGTGCTGTATTTTGTTATGGAAACGGTAGTTTGTTACGAGCACAGATGCTGTAGTACCAGTGTCGTCTGCCAGAGGTAGTGCTGTTCGTTAAAATGTAAAAACACTGTGACTGATGCTGTTTACGGAGTATGAAAGATTGACTAGAACCAAGGGGAAGTGTAAAATCATACATTTCCGCAAGCAGAAATATAAAAGCTAATAATATATATATATATATATATATATATATATATATATATATATATATATATATATATATATATATATATATATATATATATATATATATATATATATATATATTTTTTTTTTTTTTCTAACAGACAGAACCAAAGTACCATCTGAGAGGTGTGTTGGAGAGGAGTAAACCATAATGCTAAAGCAGGAATATGCTTTTTTTTACAATCAGCTCTTCAAAGAAAACTAGTTCTGTTTGCTCAGCTATTGCATTTATCAGTGCCTGGGTGTGTTCAGAGATCAGAGAGAGAGCCTGAAATACCCAGGGGCGAAGAGTGAAAGAAAACAGAAGCAAGAAAGGTTAGGGAAGTAATGAATGCAGTAGCAACAGTGATGATTTTCTGAAAAAGTGGTTTTGGTGGCTTTTTTTTTTTACATTTGCTACCAGTAAGTGGTTAATAGACTTATTCAGAATCACAAAACATGCAAGTGGGGTGTTAAAACTCAATCCAAGTATGTTAGTTGTAGTTCATTGTCTAACCCCTGGGCCAGGAGTGACTGACATAGTTTTAGAAATATTAACAGACTTGAAAATTATATTTCACAAGCATGTTGCCTTTCAAATTTGAAAAAAAGCCAAACTACTGAACCTAACTAATCACTTGTATATAGAAAATCCCTTTTAGTAAGTCTGGAAGCACATTTACGTTTCATAGCTGATACAGCAGTTATTTAAGTATGGGGTAAATTTTGTGGCTTACATTAACATTTAGATGTGGCACATAATTGCTATAGAATCTACAGTGTTTAATATGTTCTACATGGCCATTGTGTATGTTTGTTGTTTGCTTGTATATTTGCCAGTCAGTTTTTTGCTGAAAAATGATTCTTAGACCAACACACTTATCCATTAAGCAAATAAAGAAAAAAAATAACATTTGTTAAGAATTGCCAGAGTACAGAATATGCTTAATTCTATGAAGTAAAAAGCAAGCGGTACAAATATTTCTTTGTGATGAAGGAGTTCCATGCCTTGTTTTTTTCATTTTGTGGCATGCTGTATAAATTAACTAACATAAACACTCTGCAGTCCTGGAGGGGGTGTAGTGAGTAGCAACATAACTGTATAACTATACTATGCATAAATACAGGCTGATAAGGTTACTGTACGTATACAGCTTGACAATGCATCTAAACGCTTACATAAATACAGTTCTTGTACATATCTAGCCAAGTATTCATACATGCATTTCATGTTTTTAATATTCAGTGTCAACACCTATCAAAATATTATTTATTCAGTGATGACAAGAATAAGTCTTGGCATGTAACAGTGGTATTCTTGGATCCTAGAGTGAGATTGTTAAAATGTTAAACTGGCTTCCCAGTAGCTCCCAACTGGCCCTCACCCAGTTTCTAATTTAGAACTTGCAGTTTCCTCGCTTTACTAACAATGTGCCATCACTTTCAGTTTCCCAGGCTTTCTGTAAACACAATAAAAACCTCCATGAAGCTGGATTTTAACAGTTCTAAAGCCAGATGCAGGTCGAGTGTATCAGTTTCTCACAGAAAAGTATGCATTTCTGCAAACTTACCTTGCCTCTGTTCGCTGATATCTGAAACATTATCAACATTTATCTCCTCCCACATCCCAAAAGACATGCTGTAGGTGGATTGAACACTCTAAATTGGCCCTAGGTGTGAGTGTGTGTGTGCCTTCTGTGGAAGGTTGGGCGCCGGGCTGGCAACTCGACACTGTAAAACTCCACTGCCAATCATGAGCAGACAGGTGATCAGCTGAGGCGACCCCTAACCGGGAAAAAGCTGAAAGAAGAAGAAGATTATGCTATGTCCTCAGTGTACCATAGTAGATGCATTAAGACACGAATTTCTAATCATAGCAGTGTTACACTTTTCTTTGCTGGAGATATCATTCTTACTACGTCCCCATGACACACTGCTTCTATCACCTTAGGAAACTGTCCCAGTAGTTTGATGTCAACAGGTAAAAACATTTAATGCTTAACTTCACTCAAAGTTTACTGATGATATTTGTCTAGTTTCTGTACTTCATCGGTTAAATTTCTGAACCATGGGTGCACGTTTTTATGCTGGAAGGCATTTGCCCATAAGTGCCATCTTTATAGGTTCATAGGCAGGTACTAGACTATCGGCCCTGGGGCCTATACAAGCTCAGCCAAAAAGGTACCCTGGCTTTTGCCACCCAAGAAAATTATTTTCCTGTGCCACTGTCGAGCAGAGCCACAGATGTGATCCCCGGGGTGAATTTCCTATTTCCCATCCAGTCATCAAGATTTTTCTTTAAGAGTGCTAATGAGGAGCTCTGTTTGACATAGATGGGTAGCCTGTTCCAGAGTATGGGAAGTCTCTGGGACAGGAATCTACCCCTCTGGCATGTTCTGTTTATTGTGGTGGCAAGGTTTAGTCCCTAGAGCATGTAGCTCGGAGGGATTGGGATTTCTTTAAGTGGAGCATGTCCAACAGCTCTGGGTTTGACATAGCTTTGTATGTTAGGCAGAGATCACCTCTGATTAGGTGATATGCGACGGAGTAAAGCTGGAGTTTTTTGAGACGGTCTTGCGTAGGGCTTCTGTTTGAGGCCAGTAATCCTCTTTGTGAGGTATTTCTGTGGCCTTTCCAGTTGTTGTAGATGTCTTGTGAGGTACATACCAAAAGGGGCGTTGTACTCTATAATGGGTCTAATGAGTGATGAGTAGAGGGGAACAATGACCTCTTTTTTTCTAGATGAGAAACCTTTTGTGATGAGGTGTGCCACGTAGAAGGATTTCCTGACTACTGTGGCGATGTGATTATCAAAGGAGAGACTACTGTCCACCTGTGTCCCAAGGTCTCTTATCACACTTTCGATGTTAAGTATACTACTGCCTAAGTTGTAGTTCATGGGTACAGAGTTTTTGCCAAAGGGGATGACAATGCACTTTTTGGCATTGAGCTTGAGGCAATGGCTTTGACACCAGGCATCTGTCTCAGTGAGGCCCTTTTGTAGGATGTCCACATCGTTAGGAGTTTTGATTATGGCTCCTAGTTTGCAGTCATCTGAGAACTTCATTAGCCAAAGACCTTTTGTGTTAGCCTGTACTTCAGAGAAGTAGATACCAAACAGGAGAGGACCCAGGACTGACCCTTGTGGTACTCCACTTGTCACTGGTCTGAAGTCGGATTTGAAGTCTGCTACTTTCACAGTGTGCATTCTGTCAGTGAGCCAGTTGGCAACCCATCTTGTGACATAGGGATTTATACCTAGTTTAGTGAGTTTATCTATAATTCTAGAGTGGGGGATGGTGTTGAAAGCATTGGCAAGATATAGATAGGCTGTGCGAACCACCTTACCCTTGTCTACGGCTTTGGTGACTGCTTCAAAGAAGTCTATCAGGTTTAGGAGACATGATCTGCCTTTTACAAACCCAAACTGGGTGGGGTCCAGAGTCTGGAGATTACCAATGTCTTTGTTTATAAGTTCCATGCTGATACGTTCCATGGCCTTGCAGACCAGGCTCGTCAGGCTAATGGGGCGGTAGTTCTCGGGGTTGTGGTGACTCCCCCCTTGTGGAGTGGGATAACCGTTGCTGTGTGCCATTCAGCAGGCACAAAGCCTGAGGTGAGGCTATGATTGAACATGGTACTTAGGTGGGGTGCCAGTTCGTTCTGTAGTTCGTGTAGAATGCAGCCTGGGATGTTGTCTGGTCTTTCCAGTTGTTGTAGATGTCTTGTGAGGTACATACCAAAAGGGGCGTTGTACTCTATAATGGGTCTAATGAGTGATGAGTAGAGGGGAACAATGACCTCTTTTTTTCTAGATGAGAAACCTTTTGTGATGAGGTGTGCCACGTAGAAGGATTGTGTTCTTGGCTTTGGAGAGTGTGGTTTTTACCTGTGCAGCCGTGATTACAGGAACTTTGCATTCTTCCGGTATAGAGATGGGTTCTTTAGGGGGTGAGAGGGGGTAAAGTTAGCACTGAACCTATCTGCCAGGATGTTGGCAATATCAGTTGGGTCTATATATTTAGTGCCATTGTGCTGTAACTCAGAGCAGATCTGAGTGTTGTCATTGAGATTCTTGACATAGCTATAGAATGCTTTCTGGTTGTCTTTAGAATCAGTGGCGATTTTGTTTTCATAACTAGCTTTGGAGGATTTTATCAGGGATCACAGCTTCTTACTGAGACTGACCAGGGAGCTCCTCCACTCGTGGGATTTTACTCTCTTTTGCAACAGTTTCTTCCTTCTGTTGTACAGTTTGTTTATGGCAGGGGACCACCAGATTGGCTTCCTTTTTTTGGAGGATAGCGTCTTGGTTCTGTTTGGGATAGCACAATCCATGCACTCATGTAAGTGCTTATAAAGTGCAATTGTGTAGGATTCAGTAGTCGTAACTGTATTGTCCATCTGCATGGGTGTCATGAAGTTCACCACTTCTGTCTTAAGAAGCATAAAGTTCGCTTTGGAGAATTTTTTTTACCATGGTTTCCTTAATGGGGGGTGGGGGCAGGATGTGGATATCTAGGGTAATTAGCTTATGGTCGGATCGGACCAATGAGGCATTGACTTTAGGTGTGGTACACCAGTCACTCATGTTGGTAATGACTGGATCTAGGATATTGTTGCCCCTGGTGGGGGTGTGGATAAGTTGATCCCAGGCATTGGAGTTTATGAATTCCAGAAAGAGTTGAGCAAAGGAGTTGGTACATGAGTAGTTTTCCCAGTTAATGTTGGGGTAGTTGAAATCACCCATTATTAGGGTGTTTGGTTGAACCCTAATATTTTCCAGTACATCAAGAAAAGAGGAGTGGGAATCCTGGGGCATGGTGGGTGATCTGTAGCAAGCTACAATTTGGATTGCAGTTTTGCCCAGAGTTAGTTGCACTTGGATAACCTCGGCTGCATTATGCTGAGCAACTAGCCTGGAGGTGTGGATATCCGAATATGGACACACCTCCGCCTTTGGTGTTCCGGTCATGGTTTTATGGCTGAAAAGTGTGGTATGAGTTATAGCCTGGTAGTGCAGGGGTGCTCTCTGGAGCCTTGAACCAGGTCTCAGTCACTGCACAGATATCAATGTTCTCCATTTTAAGGAGTGCCTTGAGTGAGTGCATTTTGAGATTTAGACTTCTAGTATTGAGTAGCATCACCCTCAGTTTTTTGCTTGCCAGTTCCTGTTATGGTGGTGAAATTGTCATTTGAACCTTGCCTAAAAAAGGCACTATAGGGGCAGCAAGAACCTTAGCCAGTAGCCGGAATCCCAGGGGTGACAGGTGCAGGTCATCTCTGGCAAAGCATCGTGGTCTGTCGACCATGTCATCCCAGGCAGACAGATACTGGATCCCATTAGTATGGCACCAGAAGCTTAGCCAATTGTTGAAGTCAATCATTTTGTCCTTTTACTGCGGCATCATTCTGGGTGATGGCAGAATGCTACTCAGGGCAAGGGTCATACCTGCCTGGACTACAAGATTGGAGAGCTCTTCCATGTCTCTTTTCATGTAGTCCAGGGAGGTACGTCTCAGGTCATTCACACCAACATGGACAATGACAGGGTCATATTTGTACTTGTTGTGGAGTGACCTGAGTGCGTGGGTTATGTGGCGGATCCTGGCACCTGACAGGCAGCTGACAGTAACCTTCTCCTTGTTTAGCCTGGTGAGTGGGACATCAGTGTGCCTGACTATAGAGTCACCTATGACTAGTGTGTTGGGTACGTTGTTTTGCCTTATTGGCTGTAGTTGAGTGGCACACTGAGTCTGCGGGCTGTGTCATTTGGGTTGTGTTGGGGGGTGGAGGTTGCTTGCATTTCTGTTTTGGAGGTCTCTGTTGCTTGAGCAGATTATTATTAAGAGCCTCCGCAAATGTTTTTGTGTTTCTATGTGTGGATTTTGGTGGTGTAGATTTAGTGAGACTATGTGATGAGTGTGGTGTGGTGCAAGTGTTTACCTTTGGTGCAAGTGTTTACCTTCTCCTCTTGACTGTCAAGTTCAGTCTTGATTGGAGAGAGCTTTACCTCCAATTTGGCTAGATAAGTGCATCTCTCACAGGTTGTAGTGTTGGGTGGTAGGAGGAGAGGGTTGTCTGTGTACATGAGGCAATTTCTACATTTCCCCAAGATGCCCAGATTCATCAGATAGACAGGAGAGAACACTGGGAGCTGACCCTTGGGCATGCCTGAATAAAAAAACTATTTTCCTTTAGATAAGTGAGAAGTGAGTACAAGAGCTGTTTTTTTCTAAGCATCTAAGCATTGACGGATCTTTATAGTTTCTCAAACCCTAGCACATTTTCTTTTCACACCATTACTACCCATGCCTCTCCAGTTGCTTTTATCATCTACTAAAGTAAATAATGTCCTTTCCAGTTCCCTGGCAGTGACTTATCTGGAGGTTCCAAAGATGGCTAGCTGCAGTACTGTTTCACCGAGGATGGCCTTGCACTGACTTATCTGGAGGTTTCAAAGATGGCAAGCTGCAGTACTGTTTCACTGAGGACCACCTTGCAGTGACTTATCTGGAAGTTCCAAAGATGGCTAGCTGCAGTACTGTTTCACTGAGGACCACCTTGCAGTGACTTATCTGGAGGTTCCAAAGATGGCTAGCTGCAGTACTGTTTCACTGAGGACCACCTTGCAGTGACTTATATGGAGGTTTCAAAGATGGCTAGCTGCAGTACTGTTTCACTGAGGACCACCTTGCAGTGACTTATCTGGAGGTTCCAAAGATGGCTAGCTGCAGTACTGTTTCACTGAGGACCACCGTGCAATGACTTATCTGGAGATTTCAAAGATGGCTAGCTGCAGTACTGTTTCACTGATGGCCACCTTGCAGTGACTTATCTGGAGGTTCCAAAGATGGCTAGCTGCAGTACTGTTTCACTGAGGACCACCTTGCAGTGACTTATCTGGAGGTTCCAAAGATGGCTAGCTGCAGTACTGTTTCACTGAGAACCACCTTGCAGTGACTTATCTGGAGGTTTCAAAGATGGCTAGCTGCAGTACTGTTTCACTGAGGACCACCTTGGCCAGTATCCAATTCTTTGAGTAAATGTTAATGATCATAGCTGTCTGCCAGCATTTCATTAGTTCACCTGTTTAGACAGGACAGTTTAGTTACTTAATTTGTTAATTAGCTTCCTGTGGGGTATGCTCTTGATGACCCTGCACAGGTCCTGATAGGTTATCTACACCACCTTTCTTTATTTATCCCTCTAGTTACCTGGCTGAATCTCTTTGTCAAATCTCTATTTGGCAAAACATAAATTACAGAAGATAAATTTGCATTGTGCAGAATCAGGAAAAAAAAAAAAGAAAAATAAATGAGACTGCAGTGAGGCCGACTGCCCTATAGCTGCCTACTTCATAATTATTTGTAAATGTTACGCCGGTACTAGTTCTGCATCCCCCAGACACTTTTAGGGATTTGCATTCTGTTCCAGGCTGTTGTCCTACAGAACTGTCCGAGAGGCAGTGTAGGACCTCCAGAACTTCCTACAATCTACAGCAGACATTTAAGACAGAATAAAAACCTATCACAAGGTTGTATTCTTCAGGTAGTCCATAATGTTTATGGAGATGAATGACACCACACATGCATACACAACTGCACAGATATATGCATACAGATGCTGCAACTATGTAATTGAGAAGGGCTGGACACAAACTTCTGCCAAATTTTGTTCAGTTCAGGGAACACATAGCTGCCCTTAAGTCAAACTCCAAGGGGCAAGTGCTATGAATAATATTAGGCTGCACAACAGGATTTTCAGGGGAAGAATCCAAGCTCTGAATAAATTATGGTCCAAACATTCAGTTGCTGCTGCCTCTATACCCTGATTCACACACTTTGTGGATTATTCTGTGTAATTCTGAACAGCAAAGACTTAAAGGAAGCCAATTTGGTATTGAGTAAGTGCAGGTTTGGTGGTTCTGCCATAAAAAAACCCTTCAAAAATAATTATCAGTGTCCAGAGATTATACATTCACTATCACAGCCCCGCAGATGTCCAAATAACTACTTGGATGCAACAAATGTACAAACATTTAAAAAAGTGTATGTGAGCATGTGAGCAGTCAGTACTCTGAGCCCTATGACTCCCAAGATTTTGAGATGGCTGTCCTGATTGACTCACCTTTAGCCACTAGCTACCAGGATTATATAAAATCTTCACTGTGTGTGTGTGTGTGTGTGTGTGTGTGTGTGTGTGTGTGTGTGTGTGTGTGTGTGTGTTTGTGTGTGCATGCATGTGTGTGCATGTGTGTGTGTGTGTTTGTGTGTGCATGCATGTGTGTGCATGTGTGTGTGTGTGTGTGTGTGTGTGTGTGTGTATGTCTGTATGAGTTTGTAGGTATGCCTTCATGCATGTGTCTGTGTCTACATGTGTGCACGCGTGCAAGTGTGTGTGTATGTATATGTATGCATTTGTAGGTATGCCTTCATGTATGTGTCTGTGCGTATATATGTGTGTGTGTATATCTATGTGTGTGCTTGTATGTGCATCTGTGTGAATGTGTGCATAGCTATGTGTGTCTGTATGTGAGCAAATGTGTACATCTCTTGAGTGTCTATGTATGTGTGAGTGTGCCTGTATATTTGAATGTACGTGTATGCATGTGTACTTGCATATGTATGAATATGTGTGCACACGTGTGTGTAAGTATGTACGCGTGAATGTGTTGGGGTGTGAGCATGCATGCATGTGTATGTGTGAGTGATTGCACATACATGTGTGTATTTCTTTGTTTGTATGTTCATGTACATGACTGCATGTGTGACTACCTATGTGTATGCATGTGTGTGTGTGTGTGTATCTGAGTGTTTATGCCTCAGTGTCTGTATGTGAATGTATGTGGGTATGTGTGTATGTATGAGTGCTCATTTGTGTCTGCATGCATGTGTGTGTAATGTGTAAATATGTATACAACTAGGAGTGTTTCTGTGTGTGTGAAATCTCTTTGTATACTTCTAAGTGTTTGTGCGTGCATGAACACATATGTATGAATATGTGTGTGTGCCTGTGTGGGCAAATATGGATGTATGAATGTGTTGGGATGGGTGTATGCATGTCTATGTGTGTGTATGATTGCATGTTTAAGTGAATGAGCAGATTGTGTGTGTGCACGTGTGTATGTACATGTTAATGACTACATGTGTGTGTTTCTCTGTGTGTTTGTATCTGTTCATTTGTATGTACACATGTATGTGTAAATATGTGCATGAGTTTTTTTTATGTGTGTAATTTTGTGCATGTGTTTGTATATCTGTGTGTGTGCATGATCGTGTGTGTGTGTGTGTGTGTATATGTATGTGCATGTGTGTGTCTAAGTGTATATAGTTTCATAGGTAAACACTAGGCTAACAACCAACAGGGTCATTATAAGCCTAATCGTCCAACCCAAATATTTTGTGTTTCTAATATGATGATATGAATGTACCCTATTCCTAAGTCAGGGTATAATTAATGTTCATGAAATTAGTATTGTTTCAATCTTTAATGTTAGCCAAAAGTACTTTTCACAGCACCCGAAAGATACCCAGCAGTCACTCCTTCTGCAATTTATACAGAGTTACATGTACCAGTAGCATATCTAAATATGACTTTAATTGTTTGTTTTTTAGGAGACCCGTTGCTCCTACTACTTTTGGAATTGTGACTTTAATTGTTTGTTTTTTTGAGACCCGTTGCTCCTACTACTTTTGGAATTGTGACTTTAATTGTTTGGTTTTTTGAGACCCGTTGCTCCTACTACTTTTGGAATTGTGACTTTAATTGTTTGTTTTTTATGAGACCCGTTGCTCCTACTACTTTTGGAATTGTGTGGGTATCTTTCTTCTACACTGCTCTCATTTCTGCCTGCAAATCTTGATAATCTATGACTTTGTGTCTCTCTGTACGTGAGACACTGTAATCACTAAGTGTAGCAATTTCAATGATTAATCCTACTTTTGTCTTTTTTTCATGGACAACTACATCTGGTTTTCTTGCATTTATTTATTTTTTGTTTTTTGAATTGTTGATAATAAGTGATCCCATGTGATGTACACTTCATCATTATACTCTGTGATAGGTCTGATAAGGGAAGAGTACATTGGAATAATGACCCTACTGGACCTAGATGCTTATAACTTATAAGTTGAGAAACATAAAATTATTTTTTTTACTATCTTGGACACATGTTGGTCAAAGGCTAGGTTGCAGTCTTCATGAGTTCCCAAATCCCTGAATCCACTTTTAATGGTGTTTTACTGATGACATAGTTACTTGAGGTGGAAGACTTCCCAAAAGGTACTAAAATGCACTTCTTGGCATTGAGTTTTAAGCCATGGGTTTGGCAGCAAGCATATGTCTGCGTTAGACCTTTCTGAAGAGTGTTCTCATCTTGGGGCGACTTCAGTTTACAATTGTGTGAACTGGGTCAGCCAGAGGCATTTGACACTGGCTTTGACATCCGGAATGTAGATGATAAAGAGGACTGGGCTTATCACACAACCCTGAGGGACTCCACTAGTAATCAGTCCCTTTGTGGAGGTGGCCTCACCAATCCTAATCTCTTGGGTCCTATCTGTGAGACAGCTAGCTAGCCAGCATGTTATAAATAGGTTTATACCTAGTTCCATAAGTATGTTGAGAATGCCCGAGTAGGATATTGTATCAAATACCTTAAGCAGATCTAGGTAGGTACTATGCACAGTTTTCCCCTCATCTATTACCTTACTGACCTTTCCAAAGACGTCCACCAGATTCAGTTAGTATGACCTTCCTTTGACAAAGTCAAACTGGAATGGATCTAGTGTCTGGAAGTCTCTTATGTTCTTGTTGATAGTTTCCTTGAAAATTCTTTCCATGGCTTTGCAAAATAAGACTAGTCACACTAATGGGCCTGTAGTTTCCAGGATCTGTTGAAGGTCCTTCTTTATGAAGGGAGATAACCATCAGAGTTCTCCTTTCACATGGCACAAAGCCTGTTTTAAGACTGTAGTTAAATAATGACTCCAGAAGTCCTGATAACTCATATTTTAGACTGTTCAGGAGACATCTTGAGATGTTATCAGGGCCAATTGAGGCTGTGTTCTTGGCTTTAGCAAGCTCGGCTAGCACATGCTCAATAGTTATAGTTGGGGCAGTTGTGATTGAAGGCATTTCTTGGGGATGGTTGTTGGTGAGAGGGGGGTAAAGCTGGAATTGAATTTCACCTCTTAACAGGTTTTGTTATATCACTAGGCTCAGTGAATGTGGCTCCATTAACCACTAGTTCAGCACATTGCTGTATGCTGCCCTTGAGGTTTCTGACATATTTGGCAAAGGCTTTATGTTATTGCTCACTTGGGAGGCTTTCTTTAACTCAAGGTTGGCTTTGCTTGACCTAATTAGCCCTCTTAGTTGCCTATTTAGTTTGATGAGGGTTTTTAACTTAATTGGGATTACCCTTCCTGATTTTTGCCATAATTGTTTTCCTTTTGTTGTATATCCTGTTTAATTTGGGATGCCACTATGGTGGTTTGTTTCTCAGGCTAGTTCTGGGCTTACATCTGTTAGGTACAGCAGCCTCTGTGCAGCTATCGACATGTTTTTACAAAGTTTCTGAAAGCAATTTTGCGTAGGCTTCTGTGTTCTCTGGGTTTGGAGGACTGAATTTTGACAAGCCATCTCTTAATAAAAGGTAGTTTAGCTTTAAAAAGATCATGTTACTGATTTTACCTTGGGTTACAGAGCTGATTTTGATTTCAAAGGAGACAGCTTCATGGTCAGACCTTACCAGGAAGGACAGACATTAAAGAGATGTAGCATTCTTCCAAATTTGTGAGTATGAGGTCCAGTATGTTGGAGCCTCTGTGGACTTACTTACAATTTGGACAAGGAAATTTGTATTTACAAAGTCCAGAAATCTCTGTGCCTGTAGATTTGAGGTTGTACATTATTCCCAGTCTACAGAGGGGTAATTAAAGTTTCCCATGAGTAGGGTGTTAGGTTGAATGGTAAGTGTCTTCTGTAGGTTCAAGCATGCATTGTGAGCTTCTTGGGAAATGCAGATGACCTATGGCTGTTTGGGATATGGTGATCTGTGTGTGTAGGAGCTCCAACATGTCATCCTATATGACCATCCTAGAGTTATGCTTGTTATTGATGTATGTCAAGACGCCTCCACCTTTAGCAGTCTGTGCAGCTACTGGTCTAAAAGTGTGGAAGGCATTGAAACCTTACGCTGCCAGGATACTCTCTGCCTTTTTAAACCATGGTTTGGTAACTGCACAGATGTCTATATTTTTGAGTGTGAAGAGGGCTTGGAGGGAGTGTAGCTTTTTATTTAGGCTCCTGGCATTGAGCAGTAATATCTTCAGGTTCACTTAAAGTGATTTTGCTATGTCAGTAGGTTTTCAATGTAGCATTGCCCAAGAAAGGCACTATAGAGTTGGATAAAATTTTAGCCAGTAATCAAAAGCCTAAAGGGGACAAGTGCATACCACCCCTGGCAAAGCAGCATGGTCTGTTAGCCATGTCCTCCCAAGTGCGTACCACCCCTGGCAAAGCAACATGGTCTGTTAGCCATGTCCTCCCCCCTGGCAAAGCAACATGGTCTGTTAGCCATGTCCTCCCAAGTGCATACCACCCCTGGCAAAGCAACATGGTCTGTTAGCCATGTCCTCCCAAGTGCAGACCACCCCTGGCAAAGCAACATGGTCTGTTAGCCATGTCCTCCCAAGTGCAGACCACCCCTGGCAAAGCAACATGGTCTGTTAGCCATGTCCTCCCAAGTGCGTACCACCCCTGGCAAAGCAACATGGTCTGTTAGCCATGTCCTCCCAAGTGCAGACCACCCCTGGCAAAGCAACATGGTCTGTTAGCCATGTCCTCCCACGTGCGTACCACCCTGGCAAAGCAACATGGTCTGTTAGCCATGTCCTCCCAAGTGCGTACCACCCCTGGCAAAGCAACATGGTCTGTTAGCCATGTCCTCCCAAGTGCATACCACCCCTGGCAAAGCAACATGGTCTGTTAGCCATGTCCTCCCAAGTGCATACCACCCCTGGCAAAGCAACATGGTCTGTTAGCCATGTCCTCCCAAGTGCGTACCACCCCTGGCAAAGCAACATGGTCTGTTAGCCATGTCCTCCCAAGTGCATACCACCCCTGGCAAAGCAACATGGTCTGTTAGCCATGTCCTCCCAAGTGCAGACCACCCTGGCAAAGCAACATGGTCTGTTAGCCATGTCCTCCCAGACCACCCCTGGCAAAGCAGCATGGTCTCCCCTGGCAAAGCAACATGGTCTGTTAGCCATGTCCTCCCAAGTGCGTACCACCCCTGGCAAAGCAACATGGTCTGTTAGCCATGTCCTCCCAAGTGCAGACCACCCCTGGCAAAGCAACATGGTCTGTTAGCCATGTCCTCCCAAGTGCATACCACCCCTGGCAAAGCAACATGGTCTGTTAGCCATGTCCTCCCAAGCTGACAAATATTGCATCCCCTTAGAATGGCACCAGAAAGACAGTCAGTTGTTGAAATCAATCATTTTTGCTCACGTTGTGGCATCATAGTAACATCCTGCTCAGTACTAGGCTAATACTAGCCTGAATATAAAGTCTGAGAGCTCCATAATGTCTATCTTCATATAGTCCAGGGAGGTGCATCTCAAGTCATTTACACCTACAATGATCACCTATGATGGAATCATACTGGTACCTGTGGTGTAATGACTTGAGTGAGTACATGACTTGGCAGATTTTGGCTCTAGGTAAGCAACTACTTTTATCTTCTCCGTGTTCAGCCTAGTTTCAAGGGTATCAGTATGTCTTAGAATAGAGTCCCAAATGTTGCGAGACTTGGGAAGTGTGTTTGCTTGCCTTAGGGGCTTAGTGTTTGGGACTTCATTGAGAGTGACTATATGTGGGTGTTAGCTGTTGCTTTTTCTGAGTGCCTTTGGGCTTGCTGAGACAGGCTGCCAACGAGTGTCCTTTTAAGTGCCTCAGCGTACATTAGTGTGTGTGTGTGTGTGTGTGTGTGTGTGTGTGTGTGTTGTGTGTGTGTGTGTGTGTGTGTGTGTGTGTGTGTGTGTGTGTGTGTGTGTGTGTGTGTGTGTGTAGTTTCGACAACCTGATGTGCGCTTGTATGTAAACTTTTTGCCTCCCATGCCGTTATGTAAGTACACTTCTTACATACTGTGTCTGTTTCTTTAAGGATTAAGTGGTTGTCAGTAAACATGATACAATTACTACATTGTCTCAAGATGCCCTGTCTTCCAAGCTGGCTACAGAGCTGTTAGGAGATTGCATATCCATGCTGTCCAGTCTTTTGATTGATGAGCTACAAGGGGGTAGTGTGTTGGGGCTATTAAGTGTGCTTTATTGTGGCAGAGTATGCTAAACAGTACTAAATTCTACTAACTTTAATGTTTACACAGTACTGAATTCTACTAACTTTAATGTTTACACAGTACTGAATTCTACTAACTTTAATGTTTCCACAGTACTAAATTCTATGTTTACACAGTACTGAATTCTACTAACTTTAATGTTTACACAGTACTGAATTCTATGTTTACACAGTACTGAATTCTACTAACTTTAATGTTTATACAGTACTGAATTCTACTAACTTTAATGTTTACACAGTACTGAATTCTATGTTTACACAGTACTGAATTCTACTAACTTTAATGTTTATACAGTACTGAATTCTACTAACTTTAATGTTTACACAGTACTGAATTCTTTGTTTACACAGTACTGAATTCTACTAACTTTAATGTTTACACAGTACTGAATTCTACTAACTTTAATGTTTACACAGTACTAAATTCTACTAACTTTAATGTTTACACAGTACTGAATTCTACTAACTTTAATGTTTCCACAGTACTAAATTCTATGTTTACACAGTACTGAATTCTACTAACTTTAATGTTTACACAGTACTGAATTCTATGTTTACACAGTACTGAATTCTACTAACTTTAATGTTTATACAGTACTGAATTCTACTAACTTTAATGTTTACACAGTACTGAATTCTATGTTTACACAGTACTGAATTCTACTAACTTTAATGTTTACACAGTACTGAATTCTACTAACTTTAATGTTTACACAGTACTGAATTCTACTAACTTTAATGTTTACACAGTACTAAATTCTACTAACTTTAATGTTTACACAGTACTGAATTCTAATAACTTTAATGTTTACACAGTACTGAATTCTAATAAATCTATAGGTATTGCCATTCAACACAGCACTAGCCTCTCTAAGCTTGTCAGCATTTACTCTTTATTTACTGCTTTACAGGGTACAGTTTTATGAACCATTCTGCATAGAAAATTTACTTTGTAGGTGTTTGCTACTATATATGTATGTATGCATGAATGAATGTTTGTGTGTGTCTGTGTTGCACGCATGTGTGTGTGTGTGTGTGTGTGTGTGTGTGTGTGTGTGTGTGTGTGTGTGTGTGTGTCAACCTCAGTGTCTGTGAATGAAGTAGTACTTATTTAATTATACAATGGAAGGTCATATATGTTCAAAAACTTGCATGCTCATTGGATATATTGCCATTGTAAATTGAGCATTATTCACAGAAAACCTTTTACCAGCCACACAGTGACAGTCCAGTAAAAGCTACTAAACCTGCTGAAATCACTTGTTTTACTGAGCCTTCTGCTCTAAGCTGCACCCTGTCATTCCCATTGTGAATGATATCACTGCACAAATAAAACAGAAAATATATATTAAAAAAATATTGCAAACGCACTTAAAAGCAATGTGGGTAAAATGTGTGGAGGTAATATTTTAATGTAGACTTTGTTTTAGTTTTGCAATAGCAAAAGGAACACTCACGCTAATATACTGTGCAAGTGTCAGTGGCTTAACAGATACCACTTTGGTGCTAGAAAACCTGAATGCTGTGGGTTCTCTTCCCACTCCAGTTGATTGGATCACTGACATTGCAGGTCATTGGTTTTCTGACACTGTAGTGCAAAATTAGAGGGGTTACTGCACGCCTGAGTGTGCTGTCCTTCGGATGAGATGTTAAACTGTGGTCCCATCTACATGAGCTGGTAGAAGCTCAGGTGGATGGAAAAGATCCCACAGCACATATCAAAAAGAGTAGGGGAAGTTCCCCACTGCCCTGGCCAAATTTCTGCTTGTTTCCTGAAAAGATGTACTAATCTAATAAAAATAACCAGGTCAGAAAGGCTAAATAAAAAAAAAGAGTTAGCTGTATATGACCTACACATGGACAGTACAGTAGGAATCCAATCAAGACAGCAACAAGAGACACAACAGAAAAAGTTCTCAAATACAATGCTACTATTTCAAAAATATATGAAATTTCTTTTTTTAAATAACAGCACTGGATAATAGTAATACACATTTGGATGTGGGTAATACTGGATTTGCCTACACCCAAACATGAGTTATTGCTAAATTCTTTCACAAAAGCAGGCAGTGATGTCATAACATGAACTAAATAGAGCAAATTGTTTTTATGCATTTGTCTGGAAAGGCAGCACTTTCCTGTTCTACGCTATGCCCAGCACTCTAAATGGTAAAGCCAAAGATGTCCATCATCCCCGTTGTCATATTCTTTGGCAGTGCCAGATAAGGTTTTGAAACACTGTATGGCAATGATAAGTAAAGCTACAAACCAATAAAAGTCAAGCTGATTTAGAATAAAATTTACCTAACTTCAGTGGCGGCTGGTGACTTCAAATTAAAGGGGGGCTGCAGGAGCCAGATGAATGGGTGAGGACAATGGGATGGGGTGTGGTCAACTAGAAAGAGGTGGAGCTATGCTGAAAACCACAACAACTGGAACTTTAAATATGCTGCCCTGGGTGCCAAGCCATCATTATAAGAGTCCAATCAAGACAAAATGAAGTGTAGAAGAAAAAATATTTCAATGCATTGGCTACATGACAGCTTACTTAATATATAGATGAAAACACAAAGGTTGTGAGGCATGAAAAAATAAATTATTTTTTAAATACATTACTAGAATGCCAGTCAAAATAAAGTATAAAAAAAAACAAGCAGCACTCAACTCGAGCCACTTCTCCTTGCACTGCAGTTGTAATTATAATTTATATTCAGCTTTATAAAATTACCAAGTAACATCCTGAAAGTAGCAATCGCTGTGATACCCCCCACTTGTAAAAATGTTTCCTATCCAAAAAAGACCTGCTGCCTGACAACTATCTCCTTGTTTCTTGGGAAGACATGATCAAAGTAAAAAATGATCAGCAAACAAGAAACAAGCTCAAGATAAATTGCTTAAAGGATTACTGCACAAGCTATGGACTACACTTGATAGATTGGCATTCTGTTTAGTTTACGGGTAAAGCCTGAAAGACGACTGCAAGTCTCCAACAAATGTAATGAGCTTCTGAAAATACTGTAATCCTGTCCTTTATTACAAATATTGTCATATGCATTTCAGTACCTAAGGCTTATACGTTATCTAGTTATGTAAATATTCTCTGCATGGCAATAATGAAAAGGCTTTCAAGAGGTGGCAGATTGGTGTAATGATTAAGGTGCTTACCTTAGAAGTACAAGGTGCAGGGTTTGATTCTCATATGGGGTAATTGGCTAGGCTTAAAATGGCCCATGAGGGCAGTTAGCCTAGTATTAAGCTATGACTCTATAAGGTTGGTAATTCTTTAACAGTATGCTTATTAAAGCTTACTTGCATCTTACAATCTCCAACAAGCTTACCTGATGGCCATTAAAGCATTGCTACTTAAACACAGAGCAACAGGGCACTGTGACAGCATGCATTTTCTGAATAATAAGAAGCCTAAATCAACAGTATAAAAATATGAGAGAAAACCAGAACATTCTGCCAGATCAAGGACAGATGAAAAGCCACGGTCATACTTGTGGTCTGCCTTGGATGGGGGAATACTCTGCACACTTACACTGCATAACTGCTCATTGCCTTGCTTGGACACATCCAGTGCCACTACAATGGGGAGTGGGGTGCAACAAGTATGTCACAATTTGAAATGTCTATGGCTGACGGCGATGGCTCTGACACTCATACCTCTCAACCTCAGAGCAAGAAATCTGGACAAAGCCATACATAGAAGTGGGACACAGGCCCAAAAATAAGGACATTTTTTAAATATTGCTCTTATAAACTTAGAAAAATAATAGAATAGGTCTTGCATTAGTATGAATTTTCTGAAGGGTATGAAATCTGAAACTCAAATGTCTGTCATTATTTTCTAACTTCAGCCTTTAATGATTTGCAACTAATTTGCCAGAAAACCACAATTTTATGAAAAATAGACCAAAAATATAAAATTGTCACACAATACAGCTGGGAACCTGTCAAAAAAGGGACACCATTTTAATATCCATTACTGTTAATTTGAGCAGCTGACAAAATAAGAGCATCTATATGCATTTCTGAAATAAAAGCAAATTATAACTCTGATCATTACAGTTATTTATAATTGTATACCCGCCACCTTTTCTTCCAAAATTGCCATTTTGCGGAGGGATTATTAGGGGTGAGCAACATTTTGAGCCAAAATTGAGGACAGTTGAGAGGTTTGGATATTCCTAATTCTATAAATCGATTTATTTGCACATACCTCTCAACCTCTTAATGCAGGAAATCTGGACAAGGCCAAATATATTGGGGGAACATACAAACAGTACTAAAAACTGCTCTTGTATAAGCTTAAGACAGTTGATAGAATAACAGGTCTTGCTTTAGCATGCATTTTTCTGAAGGTTATGACGTCTGAAACTCAATGTCTGTCATTATTTAGTGACTTCATTCCTAAATGATTTGCCAGAAAACCACAAATTTTATGAGGAACAAACCAAAAATAAGAAGCAAAAATCTATCCATTCTTCAAAAATCTGGACAGGTGAGATGTATAGTTCAGCCGGGGCTGTCTGAGTTTGCTGCCTTTCACCCCTCACAATCTCATGGTCGAATGGAGCCTCCTCCTGCAGCCATTCCAATGTCCCATTCCTTGGTTATTTCGCCCCATTTACCATAAACACTGTAATGTGCATGCTGCTTTACTTCTGCAATGATATGGATTTCATTTGAAAGTTTTATTTTGCATTTTACAGCACAAACCCTAATAGATATCTGCTAAACAAAACAATGCAGTCTCACAATGAAAATAGACTTGGCATTGAAACTTGTCTGCCCTTGAAACAGCAGTGAAAAAAGAAGTTATGTACTCACCATAACGTTCCATCTGAGTAGGTAACTTCATTTGTCAGCAATCTGTGGGTATCTGATCTGAATCGGATCTGAGCCAGCAGCTTTATTTAGCTAAGATCCGAGCTCCAAGCTCTTCCCCCTTACCCATAACCCCCTGCCATCCTTCCCTGTCCTCAGATCGAGTTTGCTATAGTATCATAGAATACTACAAAACAAAGGATCAGCTAAACATCCTAACCTGATGTCATCCGGAAAAGGAAGCACAAAGATCCTAAAAGGATGAACTACAGGTTAGGGGGACAGACGGAGGGTTGGTTGCTGACAAATGAAGTTACCTACTCAGATGGAACGTTATGGTGAGTACATAACTTCTTTATCTGAAGTAGTTAACTTCATTTGTTCATCAACCTGTGGGACAGAGTCCCCAGCTACCAAAAACTTGGGAGGTCCTCATGGAAGAATATTCTGGAGCACTGCAGAGCCAAAGGACACCCTCCCTCTGGAAATTATATCCAACTTGTAATGGGTAATAAAAGTATGGGATGAAGCCCAAGTGGCTGCTGAACAAATGTCATCCAAGGACACTCTGGACCAAAAAGCAGCAGAAGTAGAAATTGATCGAGTAGAATGAGCGTGAACTTCGACAGGTTCAGGTCGGCCAGAACTCTTATATGCGAGAAATATACATTGGGAAATCCATCTGGACAATGTAGCTTTTGACACAGGTTTACCCAAAAAGGGTTTAGCAAAGGATACAAGGAGTTGCTCAGATTTCCTATGTTCAGCAGTCCTGTGTAAGTAGAACCTGAATTGTCTGTGCACGTCCAAAGAATGTAATTTGTATTCACCTTTGTTATGATAATTTGGGAAAAAAAACGGTAAATTGATAGATTGATTAATGTTGGACTCAGAGGCAACTTTAGGCAAAAAGGAGGGATTGGTCCTGAGGGAAACTCTGTCTTTATGAAAGACCAGGTATGGAGGTTTGGCACAAAGGGCTTGAAGCTCCAAAACCCTTCTAGCCGAAGTGATAGCAATGAGAAAGGCCGTTTTCCAAGATTAATATTTTAGATCCACCGAAGCTGCAGGTTCAAAAGGAGGGCCAGTAAGAGCCTGGAGAACAAGGGTTAAATCCCACAGAGGGACTGCATCCTTAACAGGAGGCCTTAACAAGAAAGTACATTTTAAGAAAGTCTTGCAGATCTTAGAAGAAGCTAAAGGACCGAGATCACTTCCCACATGAAAGTGGGAAATCGCTGCTAATTGGTCTTTGACCGTAGAGGAGCTGGCACCTTGGTCAAATAAATATGACAAAAAATCTAATACAGCTGGTATCGGGGCTGTAAAGGGATCCAAATTTCTATGTTCCGCCCAGATCGAAAAACGTTTCCATTTGCTCTTATAGACCTTCCTAGTAGAAGGTTTATGAGCGGCTACTAAAATAGCCTTAACAGAAGAGGAGATGCCGAGAGTCCTAGCTATTATTGGAACTGGATCAACCAAGCTGCGAGCTTGAGATTGTCCAGGTTTGGGGTTGTCAACCCTAGGGGGTGAGATATCAGATCTGGAGTGGGATTCAAAATCCATGGAGGATTCACTAGATGAGACCATAGGCAAGGGAACCACGTTTGACGAGGCCAGAATGGGGCTATGAGGATCACTCTGCTCCCCAACCGATGAGCTTTCTGCAAGAATTTTACCATCAGAGGAAGAGGTGGATAAGCATAAAGTAGACCGATGGCCAAACATGCACTAGAGCATCTCTGGGGGATTCCCCTGGTAGGGGAAGTAGAGCGAAGTACTCGCACTTTGCGTTCGAAGGCAACGCAAAGAGATCGCAGCAAGGTTGACCCCACTTGAGGAAGATTTGCTTCACTACTCTCGGGTTCAGAGACAACTCATATGGTGAGAGGATGGTTCGACTCAGCCTGTCTGCCAAAATGTTTGACTGACCCGGGATGTGCGTTGCTATGAGAAAGCGGTTGGTGGCGATCGCCCATTCCCAAATTCTCATGGCCTCTCGACAAAGCGGATAGGATCTGGTTCCCCCCTGTTTGTTGATATACTAGACTACTGACATGTCTATTTGAATTGCAATTGTCCCTAAGGGAAGAAGGGCCTGGAGTGCTTGCAACGCTAAAAGCACCACCCTCATCTCTAGGACATTGATGTGCAGCAAGGTCTCCGAGTGGGTCCTCGTGCCTTGGATGGTTCTGCCCATGCAGTGCCCCCCACCCGAGGCGAGAAGCATCCGTGGTCACCGTGGCTTGGGGTGGGGACATTGAGAAGGGGTGCCCTTCCCAGAGATCTGAGGACTGGATCCACCAGAGTAGGGACTTCCTGCAAACCTTGCTGAGGGGGATAGATGCACTTAGCGGATGTTGCAGGATGGACCATTGAACCTGCAAGGTCCATTGTAGGACCCTCATGTTTAGACAAGCTAGAGGTGACAGACTGGCCACAGCCATGGAACCTAGCACCCTCAGGACCAATTCCGCTGGAGGAGCCGGGGATTGTAGGAGGGCCAGCACATGGAGTGTCAAAATTCGAAGCCTGTTCGGAGTTAGGAAGACCCTCAACAGGTTTGTGTCTAACCTGGCCCCTATGAAATCCAAAATTTGAGTTGGTTGAAGGGAGGATTTCTTGAGATTGATTGAGATTCCCAGATGAGAGGCCAAGTGAAGGAAGTAATTCCTGGCTGAACTTAGTAGATGCCTGGTGGGGGCGGTTAGGAGCCAGTCGTCTAGGTACGGAAAGACCTGTATTCCCTGAAGCCTCAGATGGGCCACTACAACTACCATAACTTTGGTGAACACCCTGGGAGCTGTGGTGAGACCAAAGGGGAGGACCCTGAACTGATAGTGGCTGGCTCCCAGCCAGAAATGGAGAAACCTTCTGGATTGTCTGTCCATCAAAATGTGGTAGTACGCATCCTTGAGGTCTATAGAGCACATCCAGTCGTTTTCCTGCAGGAGTGAGAGAATGGATTGAATGGTGATCATCCGGAACTTTTCTATGGCAACTGACAGGTTTAGAGTGGACAGGTCAAGGATTGGTCTTAAGTCCCCCATCTTTTTTGGCACCAGAAAGAACCTGGAGTAAAAGCCTGATCCGGCTTGATCTTGGGGGATGGGCTGGATTACTCTTTTTTTCTAGCAGCTGCTTTATTTCTGTGGCTGCTGCCTCCCTTTGATTGGGTGGGACATCAGGGAGGCTCCGGGGTCTGAGAGGGAGATTCAGAAAGGGGATAGTGTAACCTCTGGATATGATTCGAAGCACCCAGCGATCCGTTGTAATGGACTCCCAAACTGCAAGGTGCCTCGAGAAATGGCCACTGACTGCCTCCAGAGTGGAGCAGTCGGGTAACCCCTCAGGGCTGCTGCGCGGGCCGATCTAAAAAGGGTTCTCTCGACCCAAAATTCTTCGGTCCCCCTCTGCCTCTGGGCCGGCATCCACCCTGTCCTCCTCTGCCTCTGAAGGACGAGGGGTCCGGAGCGAAATGAGACTGTTGAGATTTCCGGAACCACATCTTCTTTTGTCCCCTTTGGTTCCTGGAGAGGGACCTCTGGGGAGCCGAGAAGCAGATCCCGATGGCAGACAACGTCTTCCCATCTTTCTCGCTCTGGACCAGTGTGTCTCGGATTGTCTTGCCAAACAGTAAAGAGCCGTCAAAAGGGGCATTTGCGAAGGACGCCTTGAAGGGTTCCGCAAAGTCGCAGAGATGGAGCCAAGCATGCAGTCACAAGACAGTGTCCGCTCCACTAGCTTTAGCGGCTCCATCCGTAGCATGGGAAAAAAGCTGCATAGAAGTGTTCGAAATGGACTTAAGAGTCACCATTCGAGCTGAGAATGTTTTCTTATCCTCGGCCGACATGGACTCTGGGGGCGACCCGGCGTATTCCTTGATGAGATCCCGCTGGAGTCGTATCACGTGTGCCATATAGTTCAGTGACCTTACGGAGAAGGTAGCTGAAGTGAACATCCGCTTCCCTAGGCAGTCCATTGTCCGAGACTCCTTGTCGGGAGGGTGGACCGAGAAACTCTCCTGGGCTAGTTCCTTCTTGGTGGCAGCCGCCACCAACATGGCATCTACTGGAGCACCCTTGCTCCAAACCATCCTATCTGTGGGTGGGCTGGGGACTTTGTCTGGTCTATTTGGTATGGGCTCCACAGTGTCTGGTTCCTTCCATGCCCTGGTAGTGATCAGATCTACCAGGGAATCAGCAGGGGGGGACACCCAAGAGGTAGATGGGCCTGCATCAAACGCCTCCAGAAACACAGACTTATTGGAGGAAGGTTTTTGGGCTGACCACCCCCCTCTAATATGAAGCATTTCCATAATGTCTCCAAAGAAGACGTCCTCGGGGGGGTGACCTTGGGGAACCTACCCCCTTCCTCTAAGTCTGTGTCCTCTGTCAGGGACTCGGGTGAGTCCAATTGCCTCCTCTTGCACTTACGTTTGTGAGGAACCTCCTCGGGGGGGGGGGCTGTCCAAAGATGCCTCACCAACCACATCCTGTTCCTCTAAGGGAACCATCTAGGACGTAGGTGCAGGATGTCCCTGGGGCCGGATGATGGGAGTTAGGCCCGTCTGAGAGGGAGTGGAGGGTGGAACTATAGCAGGAACCTGGGTCTCGAATCCCTCGACCAAGACCCTCTCCACAACATCGAATGCCGAAGGGGAACTGCTCTCTCTGGGACCTGAGAGCAGTCCCCTCGGATCTGAGGTGTGGACCGGAGCTGGCGCCGATGCAATCGGATCCGAAGGGCCAGTATGCTCCGATCGCGATGGAGCTGAAGACACACTGACACCTCTGGATCCGAAGCTCAGCTCACGGCTCCGAGAGCTCGGATCCAAAAAGGGACCGACAAACTTAAGGGTGCAGTCGGAGCCGAAGTAGGGTGTACTATCGGCGCCACGCCTCCCCCGGCTCCGATGCTACCTGGATTCAACGGCTCCGAACCCCGTAAGTGAGTCGGAGATGGAGCAATCTGGGCGAAAAATGGGGTTGAGCCCCCCCTGGAGGGGGGGGGGGCAGGAGCACTCCCATCCGCAGTTGGGCCTGGAGAAACCTACACATCATCCGGACCATATCTGCATCAGACAAACTTCAAGTAGATCTAGATGAGGCCACCGAGGTTGGCCTGGAGTGCTGCCTCGATGACCTCGAAGGTGACCGGGTCTCCTCCTCTGGCTCTGGGGAAAAACGAGGTGAATGAAGCCGGGAAGAAGAAGGCCCAGACATCCTAGGAGAGGCTATCTGTTTAGCCGGCGGAGCCGAGCAGGAAGATTCGGCCCGCCGCTTGTGGCATTTCTCTCTCCTTTTCTCCCTCCTAGATTCCCTCTCCTCCTGAGCCAAGGTGGGAGGGTGAGTCCCGGCCAGGAGAGCAGGGATGGAAGGTGGGACCACCGCGGTCACAGCCGGTGCAGCCGAGGGAGAACACATCTGACACAGATATCCTTCAGAAGGGTCTTATAGAAATGGATAACTGGTGCCAGAGCCATGGCCTAAAGTTAAACGCCAAAAAATGCATAGTCATACCCTTCGGGAAAAACAAGGTTACCCCTAGCTACCATATAGGTGGCAATCCACTAAGCACAGAAGAGGTTATCAGGGATCTGGGGACCCAGGTTGACAGTAACCTTTCGTTTGACACTCAAGTTGCCAAAGTAGTTAGGAAGACCTTCTACATTGCCCACCTGATCATGAAGGGATTCACATCTAGATCAAGGGAGGTCATCATTCCCCTGTACTCATCACTCATCAGACCAATGATTGAGTACAATGCCCCATTCGGAATGTATCTGACCCGACACCTGCAGCAATTGGAAAGGCCCCAAAAGTTCCTCACCAAAAGGATAAAGGGTCTCAAAAATATGTCTTATGCTGCCCGACTGAAGGAACTCCAGCTCTATTCAGTCGCTTACCATCTGCTCAGAGGTGACCTGTGCCTGACATACAAGGCCATGTCCAACCCGGAATTGATGAACATGCTTCACCTCAAAAAATCTAAATCCATCAGAACTACAAGGGCAAGAGACTTAAACCTTAACACGGTTATTAATAGGATGTGCTGGAGGGAAAGATTCATCACCCAGAGACTCCCTATGCTGTGGAACAAAATCCCGGTACACGTGAGGCAGAGCACCTCGCTAGCTTTGTTCAAGAGAAATCTTGACCAATGGATGGGAGATCGCAGGTGTGCCCCTGGGATTACCTCAGTGTCACTGCTTGACAGAGGCACAGCAAAATAATGGGCATAGTATCCTTCAAACTAAAGGGGTGGTGAAAGCCACAAAACTCTGGGCTAGGCTTATAAATGCCCTTGGGCAGATAGCCTAGTATGAACCTATGAACCTATAAGAAGAGGACGAAGCTGAGTCTGGGGGCAAAAGTCCCACCAGAATCAGCTTCGACCTCCTGTCCCTCAAAGCCCTGGGGTTGAAGGCTGCACAAATTGTGCAGCCTGAGGAGAGATGGTCAACCCCAAGGCAGATAACACACCGAGTGTGACCATCCGCTGGGGATAGCTTATGGCCACACTCGGTGCATTTGGAAAAAATTGCTTTCGGGGCCTCAGACATGGTAACAAAAGATAGGCCCAACCAGCACACACACCTTTACACACATGAAGGGAGGGGGGAAGGGGGGAAGCCTAAACTAACTAAAAGATAGAAAAAAAATTACTAACAAGTTTAGTAATTTAAGAGAAAAGGGGAAACAACACTCACTCGTCTATCGATTAAACTAAAAACTAGGTCAAAATGTAAATTTTGATATAAACTCACGAAGCCCTACGCTTGGAAACTCGTTCTAGATGCTTGAATAAGCCACGGCAAATGAGATCTGAGTACAGAGAGGGATGGCAGGGGGTTATGGGTAAGGGGAGGAGCTTGGAGCTCGGATCTTAGCTGAATAAAGCTGCCGGCTCGGATCCGATTTGGATCCGATACCCACAGGTTGATGAACAAATGAAGTTAACTACTTTAGATCCCACATTTAAAGAAAATACATTTTGCCAGTGGCAGATAAAGATTAACTTTGGGCAGTTTTCAAATCATAGGCCCCTTGAACACAAAACCTTCCTGACTGTATTAAATTATATTCCTTGTACAATACAGTACAGTTGTTAGAGGGCATTTTAAATTTATTGTTTTGAACATTTTTCCAGTAAACTATGAAACAAAATGCATGCACCAATAATGACACAACTGCCCAATTCAGAATATTTCCATCAAAAAGTCTACTCAAACTTCTACAGTCCACCAGTATCAGTAAATATGCACAATCTCTGAAGAAGTAAAAGTCATCTAAATAATTCCACATTAAAGAAAGCTGTAACTAATGAAGGAGGTTACTGCTAGCAAACAACTTTATATATCATTGTTTCATCAATAATGTCCCTGTTGCCCTTGAGGAATAAATTGCCTATGTTGCATTAAAAAAATGATAAGCTAGTAATATCGCAATAGGGAATGGATGGCAAACTGATAACAGGTTCATAGTTACTAGGTATCTTCGGCAAAACGGACTGCAGCATCCACCCCTTTACAAGGCAGTACAGTATCAACAATGCATCTAACTACTGTGGGAGTAACCCACAGCCTTCTGAATCAAAATCAACTATACTACCTGTTGTGCTATTAACAATGCAAGCAGACTCAGCATAAGCAGCACTAAACTTTTGTTCCCCTGCAGCTCTCAGCTCCTTGTAAAATCTACTCAACACTCAGCTGTATCTCTGAACTTTGCAGCACAAGAAATCTGAAAAAAGCCAAAATTTATTGGGGGGGGGGCAAAAGCCCAAAAATCAGGGACACATTTTAAACATTGCTTGTATAATGTTGAAAAGTTGCTAGAATAAAATGCTGTGTTGCCACCATACATTTCACTGCCTAGTCTTGAACCCAGGGTACCCTGTGCAAAACAGTCAGAGCAATATATACCACTATGTCAAATCAGTTTGTGAAAGAGTGGAAGACTGAAACTTAAATGGCTACCATTTAGTGAATTCAGTTCTCACCATAGCTGTCAACCTCTTAGCACAAAACACCTGAACAAAGCCAATAATGGGGGAATACAGCCCCCAAACATATTCAGTGAATTCAGTTCTCACCATAGCTCTCAACCTCTTAGCAAAAAACATGTGGACAAAGCCAGTAATGGGGGAATACAGCCCCCAAACATAGTCAGTGAATTCAGTTCTCACCATAGCTCTCAACCTTAGCACAAAAAAACCTGGAAGAAGCCAATAATGGGGGAATACAGTCCCAAACATAGGGACAAACTTCAAATATCCATGTTATAAACTTAGAAAATTGCTAGAATAAAAGTTTTTTTGTTACCATGTACTTTCTGAAGAATATGATGTCTGAAATTCAAATGCCTGTTATTGTTATGTAACATTTGTTAACCAGGAAAGTCTGACTTGAAACAAAGCCAATTTTCAGCAGAGAAGGTAGAAATACTCCAGACACATGTCTTTGTAAGATGGGAGGACATGTAGACTCCACACAGAAGGCACTCCGACCAAGAATCAAACTAGAGAATCTGTAGCTGTTAGGCAACAATACTACCAGTGCACCACTGTACTACTGACTTTACAAGGAAAAACAAACATACAGAAAACACAGATTTTATGAGGAACAGAACAAATATGAGGCAAAAATCTGCAATTTTTTTTACAAATGGTGGTGGGTAGGGAATTCAGGCCCTTGCCACTTGCATCCAAGGTACAGGGTTCAAGCCTCAGTATTCTCTACCCACCACCATGTGTTCTCTATGCACACACACACACACACACACACACACACACACACACACACACACACACACACACACACACACACACACACACACACACACACTTACCTGACATCCGTGGCAGTCCTTCGCTAATGTATACAATACATCCACGGCAGTTCTTTGCTAATACACACAATACATCCACAGTAGTCCTTTGCTAATCTGGTTGCCCGAGCAAGCTAACGGCTGGTTTCCTGGCTCCGCGAGAGTATGCTAGAGGCTCCAGCCTGTGGATGATGCAGTCTGGTGTCCTTCCGTTCTGTGCAGTCATCACTGTACAGACTTCTGGGCCTGCAGGGCAGAGATGCCTTTCTCCCCTATCCGGACTTTTATTGTTGTTTTTAAGTCCCTGCAAAATGTCTGTCCATCTAACTCTGACAGGGCAGTTCTAATCTGAGAATCACAGCTAACAGTCTGGGAGATTGGAAAAAAGAAATGCAGCCGGTCTGTCCTCAGCAATATTGAGTGTCCCAAGAAAGGCCAGTGTATTCAAGCCCTAGTGACATTCTTGTTAACTCAAGGCTGTGGAGTGCCATACCATTTCCATTTACTTACGACAGGAGCTTAACATAAACATGCAGGACCATGAAACATGACAGCAGAAGAAGGCCAGAGGTCTAGAACACTGCTCCAAGCTGTGCTGCTAACTCTGGAAATGTGTTGTTTCCCACCTACCCATCACCCATGCACCCTCTCTGCCCTCCTTCACATGCACCATGTTGACTTAAATTAATCTTTTTTTTTTTTTTTTTTTACTGTGCTATTGCTTCTGGCATGTAGCACACTGTGCAGTGGGTAGTATTGTCATCTCTCAACAGGAGGATCTCTGGTTCTGTTTTTGGCTGGAGGAGCCTTCTGTGCAGAGTGTGCATGTCCCTCCTGTGTTCAGATGGGTTTTCTCTTCTATGTACTCTGGTTTCTTCCCACATCCCAAAGATTCACTGTAGGTGGATTGGCAACTCTAAATTACCCATAAGCTTACAAGGAGAGTGTGAGTTTGTGTGTGTGTGTGTGTGGGGGGGTGCACATTTGTATGCGTTTGTGTATGATACAGAATCTACTTCCATTCTCTACTTGCCTAGTAAATTCTGTTGATGGTTTTACCTGTTCATGGCTTTGGTGTAGGATAGGTAAGTGACTTGACAGCACCGGATGGCTTTGCTTCTGGTAATTAATTCCAGTGATCCACTCACTACCCTCTTAATAAAGTAGAATCTTCTCAAGTCCAACTTGGGCCTAGGTTTCATCAACCTGTCATTTGTGATCACCTTCTCCATATCCTTCCACTTGATCGGTATTCCTTCCATCTGCTCCCTGACTATCCTGTTTACTTGGTTCTACTACAAGTGCTAAAGTCCCAAGAGAGCAAATGGAGGATTTTAGGGTTAAGGACAGGAAGGGGAATTTGCAATCAGGAAACAAGAATGGAGTTTCAAGGTTAGGGAGCAGGAGGGAGTTGTAAATACAGGGAGCAGGAAGGAAGCTTAGAATTAGAGAGATCACAGAATTTAGGTTTAGGGAGGGGAATGGAATTAAGGGTTAAGGAATGATCAGAAAATTTAGGTTTAGGGAGGGTATTGGAGTTAAAGGTTAGGGAGTGATCAGAGAATTACGTTTAGGAAGGGAACTGGAGTTTAGGGTTAGGGAGTGAGCAAAGAATTTAGGTTTAAGGAATGATTAAGGATTTTAGCTTTAGGGAAGAGAAGTGGAGTACAAGAATGAGCAGTCTGGTTAGGAATGGGTTGGAGTTTTAAGGCCAGAGTTAGGGTTCTGGTAAGACTATATAGTTTCATATGGCTGGATGTTGGGAATGCTAAATAGTTAAGTAAGATCAAGCTAGTGGGAGGTAGAGCCCTTGCCTTTTTGAGCAAGTGGCAGGGAGCAAGTGTGTTGCAAGTTACTAGCATGCAAACACTTGTAGTCGACCCTCTCTACCCACATTATAACATTTTTTTCAAACCTTTCATCAGAAGTAAACATCTCCACTCTGGTCAGTCCATCTTAGTCATTGCATCCAGTGTACTATTCTAGTTGCTCTCCTTTGTATTCACTTTGCCAGTCACTTGTATCCTGAATGTTTAGAACTGGTCATAATACTCCAGATGGACTCACTGTAGCACTATACAAAGGATTTTAAGTTCTCTATTCCTGGAATCCACCCTCAATGGCAATACATACCTGCATTTTTGTTGATATTGGCTATTGACTTCTCATGTGGTTCCTCTGGGGTGTCACCATTATAGATTCATAGGTTGGTACTAGGCTATCAGCCCTAGGGCCTATACAAGGCTAGCCATAACAATTCCCTGGCTATTTCTTCCCACACTATTTACTTTCCTGTACCCCTGTCTAGCAGGGCAACTGACATGATCCCTGGGGTGAATTTCATTTCTCCCATCCAATTGTCAAGGTTCCTTTTGAAGAGGGCCAAAGAGGCACTCTGCTTGACATGTATGGGCAGTCTGTTCCAGAGTCTGGGGGTCTCTAGGTCAGGAACCTATCCCTCCAGCATGTTTTGTTTATTATGATGACAAGGTTTAGATCCCTGGAGCATGTGGCTCTGAGGGATTGGGATTTCTTTAAGTGTAGCATGTCCAACAGCTCTGGGTTTGACATGGCCTTGTATGTTAAGCAAAGATGCAAAGATCGCCTCTGAGTAGATGATATGCGACAGAGTATAGCTGGAGTTTTTTAAGGCGGTCAGTGTAGGGCATCTGCTTTAGGCCTGTGATTCTTTTAGTGAGGTATTTCTGCGGCCTTTCCAGTTGTTGCAGATGTCTTGAGAGGTACATACCAAATGGGGCGTTGTATTTTATAATGGGTCTAATGAGGGACGAGTACAATGGGGCAATGACATCCTTTTTTCTAGATGAAAAGCCCTTAGTGATGAGGTGTGCCACATAGAAGGATTTCCTGACTGTTGTGGTGATGTGGTTATCAAAGGTGAGACCACTGTCCACCTGTGTCTCTAAGTCTCTTATCACACTTTCGGTGTTTAGTGTACTGCCACCTATGTGGTAATTCACGGGTACATATTTTTTCCCAAAGGGGATAACTATACATTTCTTGGCATTGAGCTTGAGCCTATGGCTCTGGCACCAAGCATCTGTTTCTGTAAGACCCTTTTGTAGAGTATCCACATAATTTGGGGATTCAATAATGGCTCCCAGTTTGCAGTCATCTTCAAACTTTGTTAGCCAGAGTCCCTTAGTGTTGGCCTGTACTTCAGAGAAGTAGATGCCAAACAAGAGCAGTCCCAGGACTGAACCCTGAGGTACTCCACTGAGGTACTCCACTTATCACTTGTCTGGAGCTGGATTTGGAGTCTGCTACTTTTACAGTGTGGGTTCTGTCAGTAAGCCAGTTGGCAACCCATCGAGTGACGTAGGGATTAATGCCCAGCTTAGTAAGTCTATCTATGACTCCAGAGTGGGGGATGGTGTCAAAGGCCTTGGCGAGGTCCATATAGGCTGTGTGGGCTGCCTTATCCTTGTCCACGACTCTGGAGACTGATTCGAAGAAGTCAGTCAGGTTCAGGAGACAAGATCGGCCCTTCACAAACCCAAACTGGGTGGGGTCCAGTGTTTGAAGGTTGCCAATATCTTTGTTTATAAGTTCCATGATAATACGTTCCATGGCCTTGCAGATCAGGCTCATCAGACTGATGGGGCGGTAGTTCATGGGATCCAAGGTGGATTCCCCACTTGTGGAGTGGAATAACTGTAGCTGTGTGCTACTCAGTGGCCACGAAGCCTGAGGTGAGGCTATGATTAAACCTGACATTTAGGTGAGGTGCCAGTTCATTTTTTAGTTCATGTAATACACAGCCCAGGATGTCATCTGGTCCCATGGATGCTGTATTCTTAGGTTTGGATAGTGTGTTTTTTACCTGTGTGGCCATTACTACTGGAATTTGGCAGTCTTCTGGTATTGAGATGGGCCGTTTAGGGGGTGAGAGGGGTGTGAAGTTGGCACTGAATTGATCTACCAGGATACTGGCAATATTCTTGGGATCAGTATATTTAATGCCATTCTGTTGTAGCTCAGAGCAGATCTGAGCATTGCCATTTAGATTCTTGACATAGTTATAGAATGCCTTGCGGTTGTCTTTGGAATCTTTGGCAAGTTTATTTTCATAACTAGCTTTGGAGGATTTTATGAGGGATCTCAGCTTCTTACTGAGGCTGATAAGGGAGTTTTTTTTCATCCTGGGATTTTCCTCTTTCTGCAACAGTTTCTTCCTTTTGTTGTAAAGTTTGTTTATGGCAGGGGATCATCAGATTGATTTCCTTTTTTTGGAGGCAAGCATCTTGGTTCTATTTGGGATGGCACAACTCATGCATGCGTGGATGTGCTCGCACAGTGCCTTAGTGTAGGATTCTGCAGTCAAACTTTCAGTTCCCGTCTGCATGTGTGTCATGAAGTTTGTCACTTCTGACTTGAGTAACATGAAGTTGGCTTTGGAGAAGTTTTTTATGAAGGTTTCCTTACTGGGGGGGGTGGGAGTGGGATGTGGATGTTAAGGCTCATTAGCTTATGGTCAGACCTTACCAAGGAGGGGGTGGCCATAGGTGTGGAGCATCGATTTCCCATATTGGTAATGACCAGGTCTAGGATATTGGAGCCCCTAGTGGGATTATGGATTAGTTGATCTAGGGTGTTGAAATTTATGAATTCCAAGAACCATTGGGCAAATGTGTTGGTACGACTAGTTTTCCCAGTTAATGGCAGGTTAGTTGAAATCACCCAGTATTGGGGTGTTTGGTTGTATCTTAATATTTTCCAGTATGTTTAGAAAGGTGTATTGAGAATCTTGGGGCATGGTGGGGGATCTGTAGCAAGCTACAATTTAGATTGCAGTCTTACCTAGTGTTAGTTGCACCTGGAGATTTTCAGATGCATTGTGTTGGGCAACTAGCCTGGTGGTGTGAATATCCTTGATGAATATGGAGACTCCTCCACCTTTAGTGTTTCGGTCCTGGTTTGGTGGCCGAAAAGTGTGGTAAGAGTTGTAGCCTGGTATTGCAGGGGTGCTCTCTGGAGTCTTGAACCAGTTCTCAGTTACTGCACAAATATCGATGTTCTCCATTTTTAGGAGTGCCTTGAGAGAGTGCATTTTGAGGTTTAGACTACTAGCATTGAGTAGCATTACCTTCAGATTTTGCTTCCTTGTACCTGTTATGGTGGTGGTTTTTTCCTTTGAACTTTGCCTAAAAAAGGCACTATAGGGGTGGCAAGAGCCTTAGCCAGTAACCTGAATCCCCATGGGTGACAGGTGCAGATCATCTCTTGCAAAGCATTGTGGTCTGTTGATCATGTCATCCCAGGCAGACAGATACTGGATCCCCTTTGAATGACAGCAGAAGCTTAGCCAATTGCTGAAGTCAATCATTTTGTCCTTATATTGTGGTATCATTCTGGGCGAAGGTAGGATAATACTCAGGGCTAGGGTCATACCTGCCTGGGCCACATGATCCGAGAGCTCTTCCATGTCTCTTTTCATGTAGTCCAGGGAGGTACATCTCAAGTCATTCACTCCACCATGGACAATGACAGAGTTATATTTGTACTTGTTTTGGAGTGACTCGAGTGCATGCATTATATGGTGGATACTGACATCTGACAGGCAGCTGACTGTAATTTTCTCCTTGTTCAGCCTGGTGAGTGGGACATTAGCGTGCCTGACTATAGAGTCACCTATGACTAAAGTGTTAGGTACGTTGTCTTGCCTTAGGGGCTGTTGCTGGGTGGTACACTTGTGTTGTGAGCTATGTGACACTTTGGTTGTGTTTGGTGTTTCTTTGCATTTCAGCTTCAGAGGTCCTTGTTGCTTGGGCAGGTTACAGTTAAGGGCCTCTGCATATGTGGATTTAATGTTGCTATTTGTGGGTGTTGGTGGTGTGGGTTTAGAAGGGCTATGTGTTGCTTGAGGTGTAGTGCGGGTATTAACCTTCTCCTCTTGACTGTCTAGCACAATCTTGGGTGGAGAGAGCTTTGCTTCCAGTTTGGCTATGTAAGTGTATCTCTCACAGGTTGTAGTGTTAGGTGGTAGGAGGAGAGGGTTGTCTGTGTACATGAGGCAATTGCTGCATTGCCCCAGTATGCCCAGATTCACCAGGTGGACAGGAGAAATCACCAGAAGCTGACTCTTGGACATGCCTGGTTTGGTGCTTTTTTTGTAAAGTACAGGAGCTGTTTTCCCTTGCCTTAGAAAGGTACTTTGCAATTATAGGCAGTTTAGTGCCTACGATTAATTTCTCCTTATTAACAAGGAGAGTTGAGTGGTTGTATCAGTTTAAGGCTTCCTAGTGCTTTCCAGCAGTTATTAGAGCAAGCGCAAGTCACAGGGATGCTTAAAGGTAAGATGAAAAAAATGGTTTATCCTAAACACTGCAGTGTGCACTAGATAAGTTAGATGTGAAAGTAGGTAAAAAGAAGTTATGTACTCACCATAACGTTCCATCTGAGTAGGTACTTCATTTGTCTGCAACCTGTGGGTATCAGATCCGACCTCGGATACAAGCCGGCAGCTTCACTAGCTAAAAGATCCAAGCTCCTAGCCCCTCCCCCTACCCATAATCCCCTGCTGCCTACTGTATTACCTCAGATTGAGTTTGTGCAGTCCAAAAATTCACACCTTCGACAGAGGATCAAGTATTGCCTAACCTCATGAAAAATAACATTTTTCAGGTGACCAGGTATCATGATATGGTTAGGGAGCATGGAGGGGGGGTCAGTTGCAGACAAATGAAGTACCTACTCAGATGGAACTTTATGGTGAGTACATAACTTCTTTATCTGAAGTAGTTACTTCATTTGTTCTGCAACCTGTGGGACAGAGTCCCCAGCTACCTATAAAAATAACCCTGGGTGGCCTTACGGAAGGATATTCTGAAGCACCGTGGAGCCAAAGGAAGCCCTACTCCTCGAAAT
Organism: Protopterus annectens; assembly: GCF_019279795.1. Taxonomy (NCBI): domain Eukaryota; kingdom Metazoa; phylum Chordata; order Ceratodontiformes; family Protopteridae; genus Protopterus; species Protopterus annectens. Next base: position 45,477,800 of record NC_056741.1, read on the forward strand.
CATATCCAATTTATAATGGGAAATGAATGTATGAGAAGAGGACCAAGTAGCTGCTGAACATATGTCGTCCAGAGGAACCCTGGACCAGAAGGCTGCTGATGTAGCAATGGATCGGGTTGAATGAGCGTGGATTCCCATAGGAACTGGTTTACCTGAGGACATATACCCGTAGATTATGCACTGAGAAATCCAATTAGCTAGAGTTACTTTAGAAATTGCCTTTCCCATAGCTGATTTGGTGAAAGACACAAACAACTGATCAGACTTGTGAAAATCTTTAGTCCTGTGCAGGTAGAAACGTAGTTGCCTGTGTACATCCAGTTTGTGCAATGTGTACTCCCCTTTGTTCTGAAAATTTGGGAAGAATACCGGTAAATTGATTGATTGGTTAATATTTGACTCTGAAGCCACCTTTGGTAGGAAAGACGGGTTAGTCCTGAGAGACACTCTATCCTTGTGAAAAATGAGGTAGGGGGGTTTCATGCACAGGGCTTGGAGTTCTGAAACCCTCCTGGCTGACGTAATAGCCACTAAAAAGGCTGTTTTCCAAGACAAGAATTTTAACGGAACCGAGGTGGCAGGCTCAAAAGGTGGACTTGTCAAAGCTTGTAAGACTAAAGTCAAGTCCCATGGAGGAACCACCAACTTCACTGGTGGTTTCAAAAGAAAAATGCCTCTCAAGAAGGTTTTGCATATCTTAGAAGATGCTACAGATCCCAGTCCATCTCCCACATGAAAATGGGAAATGGCTGCTAGTTGTACCTTACAGTGGAAGCGCTCCCTCCTTTTTGAAAGATTAGCGACAAAAAATCCAGAATCGTTGGAATAGGGGATGTAAAATGATCCAGGCCCTTGCCTTCGGTCCAGATGGAAAAACGTTTCCATTTACTATTGTAAATTTTTCTGGTAGCGGGCTTATGGGCCGCCACCAGAATGGCCTTCACTGGTGATGAGATACCGGGAGTCCTAGCCATCAGAAGAACTGGATCAACCAAGCAGTCAGCTTGAGGTTTAGCAGGTTCGGGGTTTGGCATCCCGCAGAATGCAAAATCAAATCTGGAATGGGATCCAGGATCCATGGAGGAGCTATACTGTGAGACCGCAGATAAGGGAACCAGATCTGACGAGGCCAGAATGAGGCTATGAGGATAACTTTGCTCCCCAACCGATGTGCTTTCTAAATGAACTTCGTCATAAGCGGGAGGGGGGATAAGCATAAAGCATGCACCAGAGCGTCTCTCGGGGTCTCCCCTGAAGGGGGAAGTATTGTGAAGTACTTGCTGCACTTTGTGTTTGACGGAGAGGTGAAAAGATTGCAGCGAGGCCAACCCCATGCGCGGAAGATCTGCTTCGCAACTGAAGGATTGAGAGACCACTATATGTTGGACTGGCCCGGAATGTGCGTTGCTACCAGAAAGCGGTTGGTGGATATTACCCATTCCCACACTCTCATAGCCTCTTGGCAGAGGGGATAAGACCTGGTTCCCCCCTGTTTGTTTATGTACCAGACTACCTCCATGTTGTCTGTCTGGATCGCAATAGTCCCTAGAGGGAGAAGGTCATGGAGAGCTTTGAAGAGAGAGACCAATGGCCACTGCCATAGACCCCAGTGCCCTCAGGACTAACTCTGCTGCAGGAGCTGGGCTTCAAAGAAGGGCTAAGATCTGATGCGATAAGCTGTTTAGCCTGTCCAGGGTTAGGAAGGCCCGAGAGATGCGCGTGTCCAATTTGGCCCCTATAAACTCCAAAACCTGCACTGGTTGAAGGAAGGACTTTTGAAGGTTCACTGATATGCCCAAACTCTGGGCGAGAGTCAGAGCATAATCCCTTGCAACACAGAGTTGATGCTTGTTGGGGGCAGCAAGGAGCCAGTCGTCCAGGTACGGGAACACCTGAATGCCCTGGAGTCTCAGGTGGGCTGCAACCACTGCCATGACCTTGGTGAACACCCTGGGGGCTGAGGTGAGGCCGAACAGGAGAACCCTGAATTGATAATGACTGTCTCCCAGCCGGAAGCGGAGAAACCTCCTGGATCGCCTGTCCATCAGAATATGGTAGTACGCATCCTTGAGGTCTATAGAGCACATCCAGTCGTTCTCCCGAAGAAAGGAGGAAAATAGACTGAAGAGTGACAATCCAGAACTTCTCCTTGGGGATGAACAGGTTCAGGGTGGAGAGATCTAGAATCGGTCTTAAGTCCCCTGTCTTCTTTGGCACCAAAAAGAACCTGGAGTAGTAGCCAAATCTGGACTGGTCTGGGGGGACGGGCTGGATGGCTCTTTTTTCTAGCAGCTTTGACACCTCTGAAGCTGCTGCCTCCCTTTGATCGGGTGGGACATTGGGGAGGCACTTGACTTTGGGGGGAGGGGTTCATGAAGGGAATGGTGTAACCTCTGGATATGATTCGGAGCACCCATCGATCTGTCGTGATGGACTCCCAATTTGACAGATGCTCTGATAAATGCCCCCCAACTGCCTCCAGAGAGGGATAGCCGGGTAAGCCCTCAGGGCTGTTGCGCGGGCTGTCCGAGAAAGGTTCCCTAGACCCGAAGTTATGCAGCTCCCCCTCTGCCTCTGGGTCAGCAACCACCTTGTCCTCCTCTGCCTCTAGAGGATGAGGGGTCCGAAGCCGGATGGGACTGCTGAGACCTGCGGAACCACAACTTCTTTTGTCCCCTCTGATTCCTTGAAAAGGATCGTTGGGGATTCGAGAAGCGGACCCCGACGGCAGGCAGCGTCTTCCCATCCTTTTCGCTTTGGACCAGCGTCTTGCGTACGGTCTGGCCAAAAAGCAAAGATCCGTCAAAGGGAGCATTCACAAAGGATGCCTTGAAGGGTTCCACAAAATCGCAAAGGCGGAGCCAGGTGTGACGCCACAAGACTACCCCGGCTCCGCTAGCCCTAGCGGCTCCCTCTGTAGCATGAGAGAGTAGCCGCATGGACATGTTAGAGATGGACTTTAGAGTGGCCATACGAGTTGCAAATGTGCTTTTATCCATGACCATCATGGACTCTGGGGGGGCTGCAGTGTATTCCTTAATTAAGTCTCGCTGTAGCCTGATAATGTGTGCCATATAGTTCAGCACCCTTATGGAGAAGGTTCCTGAAGCAAACATCCACTTCCCAATGCGGTCCATCGCCCAAGATTCCTTATCCAGAGGATGGATCGAGGAACTCTCCTGTGCAAGTTCCTTCTTCGTGGCGGCCCCCACCAACATGGCATCAACAGGGGACCCCTTAGCCCAGGACTGCCTATCTGCAGGGGGGTTAAGAACTTTGTCAGGACGTCTGGGGATTGGCTCCACGGTGTCGGGCTCTTTCCACGCCCTGGTAGTGATTAAGTCCACCAGGGGGTCAGCCGGGGGGGGACACCCAGGAGGTAGACAGGTCTGCCTCAAATGCCTCCAGGAACACCGATTCGTCTGAGGAAGGTTTTTGGGCAGACCACCCCCCTCAAATACGCAACATTTCCATGATGTCTCCAAAGGAGACATCCTCGAGGTGGGGGGGTGACCTTGGGGAACCTTCCCCTTCATCCAAATCCATGTCCATGGTGAGGGACTCGGGGGAGTCCAGGTGCCTCCTTTTACACTGCCGTTTGCGAGGCACCTCCTCAGTGGGACTGTCAGAGGAGGGCTCGTCCACAGGGTCCTGTTCCTCTAAGGGAACTAACTGGAGGGTTTGAGCAGGCTGTCCCATAGGATGGATGATGGAGGATAGACCCACATGCATAGGGGAAGTTGGAGGATCCGAGGCCCGGACCGGGGATCTGGAAGACCTCGACAGCACCCTCTCCACTACCTCAAAAGCCGAAGGAGAACTACTTTCCCCAGGCTCCGAAAGTAGTCTCCTCGGCACCGAAGCAGGGATCGGCATCGGAGCCGAAGCTGTCGGATCCGAGAGAGAAGTGTGCTCCGACCGATACTGCACTGGAGACACACCAATCCCCATGGATCCGATGCTCGGCCCTCGGCCCTGAGAGCTAGGATCCGACACGCTCGAGGGTATGGTCGGCGTCAAAGATACCAGAGCTATTGGCGCCGACGAAACCCCGGCTCCAAAAGGGCCTAGATCCGATGACTCTAAAACCCTAAAGTGGGTCGGAGAAGGAGTGATCAGAGCAAAGAGAGGGACTGTACTCTCCCCCTGAGGGGGGGAGGCAAGAGCACCCCCATCTGCATTTGGGTCTGCAGGAATCGACACATCATCTGATCCATGTCCGCGTCGCTAAGGCTCCTGGTCGATCTAGAGGAAGTCGTCAAGCCGGGCCGGGAGGGCCACCTCGATGACCTCAAAGGAGACCGGTACTCCTCCTCCAGCTCTGGCGAGAACCGAGGTGAACGGAGCCGAGAGGGGGAGGATCCGGAGACCCTCGAGGGAGAGCTAACAACTTTCGATGGGGGGGCTGAGGGGTGAGCCTCAGCCCGCCTTTTATGAGACCTGTGCTTGTCTTTCTCCTTATGTCTCTTTTCTTTAGAGACAGAAGCACTAGCATCCCCAGAACCCTGCACAGCAGAGGGAGTTTGAGTCCCAGGCAGAGCGGGGGGAGCTAAAGGCACCAGGGCTATGGAAGCAGCCTGAGCCTTCAAGGGGGAGGAAGAAGAAGCAGAGTCCTGGGGAAATAAGCCTGCCAGGATCAGCTTGTTCTTCCTGTCCCTAATTGCCCGGGGATTAAAGGCTGCACAAATTTGGCAAGCCGTTGATAAATGGGCCACTCCCAGGCACAAAACGCACTGAGTGTAGCCATCAGCTGGGGAAAGCTTATGGCCACACTCAGAGCACTTAGAAAAAAATGGCCTTGGGCCCTTCAGCCATCTTTTTACAGTACACACACCCAAACACTAAGGGGGGAGGGGAACAACACGCGACGCTAACGACTAAAAACTACTACAGAAAAAGGGTTCTAATACTCTAATTCTACTAGGGGAATTACTACCACAACACACGCTAACTAAAAAATTAAATTTAAAGATATTTTCTCAGAGAGACAAAAGGTAACTGTCTCACCAGGCCTAAGGAACTCTTCACAAGTAGCTGCTTCAGCCGCGGCAAACTCGATCTGAGGTAATACAGTAGGCAGCAGGGGATTATGGGTAGGGGGAGGAGCTAGGAGCTCGGATCTTTTAGCTAGTGAAGCTGCCGGCTCGGATCCGAGGTCGGATCCAATACCCACAGGTTGAAGAACAAATGAAGTAACTACTTCAGATCTTACGTTTTACCTGTCTAAAAAGTTAAGTTTTACAGGAGTCACTATTTTTAAAACAGCAAGATAGATTGAAAGAGGGTGGTCACTTTTGTATTCTGGTACTATGGAATACAGTAGGATGGCCAATAAATTTAAATAGTTGAAGGGGAGTGATTTCACAAAATGATAATTTTGTGCTTACTCACACAAGCCAGTGAAAGCAGAGAGGAAATGAGATATATGGTCAAATTAACATAAGAGGCAGGGAACTAAAAAGACAGTGGTATTTAAGAACACGACAGTTAGCGGATAGGTGGGTGAGAAAAAATTTCTGCCTGACTCACAAGAGACAGAGCTGTGGTCTCTTTTGAAGTTTTAATATGCAGTTAAAAGCAGAATACAAGTAAAGCACAAGGTAAAGAAAACAAATCACAGTATTCAAAATATAAAAGGGCAATAAAGTAATACAAAATAAAACAAATAAAAAGTAAGCTAACCTTTCCTTCACAACAAAGTGTAGCAGAGTCTGGTGAGCTTTTCTAGTACAGCTCTGAAATGTTTTATTTTACCCCTTAAATAGGAGGTATAGTTCCTAGCTCCACCCCCTCAATTCACAAATGATTAACCTTAAGTGACCTCTTCTATCTTATGTATGAGTCCTTAATTGATCAGTTTTAATTTCTGCCTGACTCACAAGAGACAGAGATGTGGTTACTGGAAGATCCCTTTGTTTTCCTATTATTTGCATCTGTATTACTTCCATGTTATATTTCATACCAGGGTTGATGTACCCAAATATATTCCCTTGCATTTACTTACACTGAACTTCAGCGTTCAGAGTTTGTCCACTCCTTGATCACAACCCATAACCACTACTTTTGTGTTAGTGCTACCTGCAGACAACTTTCTGCGTTCCCAACAGAATGGCTGATAAGGACATATATGCAGAACACCAGCAATCATTTTCCTCCTCTCTATGACCATACAACATTGCTTTCTTCCCTTCAGCGGCCTACCATTAAAATAACCATGTTGAAATATCTGGCTCTATGGTAGAGATGAATGAAGATCTCACTGTAATCCAGATCATCTGAATCTGAAGGGTGACCCTGGTGTTAGAAACGTTACAGTTAGGTAGAGATGGGAGTGAAGTACCGTAACCTGTTTGCTCATCATGTGTGTGGGGGGGTGGTAGTGTGGTTCACCACGGCATGCTAGAATGCACCTTACCTAATGGAGGTGAGGGTGTGGGACCTTATGCATGGACAGGGTTGCAATATTTGCCAATCAGCTTCCAGCACTGTAAGCAGAACTGACACATGCAGGGAAGCACAGCAAGGGAATGGCACTGCAACATGCACATCACCTGCCAAAGTAAAGGGGATAGTGCTAAACAAAGAAAAAATAAACCCTGATGGATGCCTACTGCAATCAGCTCTTGTGGGGAACAAATGGGCCATCCAAGTCACAGAAGGGCTGGTAATCAGCAGGCAAAGAGGGGAAACAGATTTAAAAAAGTCACTATCTTGGGTCCCACTCCACACCATCTTAGCCTAGCCATTAAGTTCCTGTGAATCACTACATTAAATGTCTCAATGGAGTCTTGGTGGACAACTTCCACAGGTCCTAACCTCCAATTCACCTGCATTGTCAACAAGTCATACTTATGTTTCAGATTAGTCTGTCAGGATCTCTTGGCTGTGAGCTTTTGTTGATGGTTATCCTTAACCCATTACACTGCAAGAACCACACCAGCCTCCCCCAAGGATCCTTGACATGATCTTGCCTGATAATGAAGCCAGACCCCGACCCATAGTTTTTAGAGTCTTTCTTTGATCCACAGTCATGTGTAGGTGCCACTTGAGCCATTTTCTAATTCTGCATCATCTCCCCTGTCTTCCTGTGGAAGTTTTGCAGTCCAGTTAGAGGCTTTCTAAGCACTTCTACCTGATGCACAAGGAATTTTGGTAGTGATCCATCCACTCCTTGTGATTTATCCCATCAGCTCCCACTCTATTTTTCCTCCATCATATCTTTCTTAATCTACCTCCCCTTTTTAGATCATCTTCTCTCTCCCATGCATGCACTTTCACCTGTTTTTCTGTGAGAAAACAGGGGATTTGTTTGGCATGCCCATCCATTCCCTCAGGTCTCTTACTGTCTTCCATTACTTCCTCCAGTTTCTTCTTTGCCTTCATTCCTTCCCCTACCTCCCTAAAGCTCATCTTCTGATAAGTCTATACTACTATCACAACTATTCTCTCCCTCTTTGCTTCTGAATTCCTGGTTACCTTCGCTACTGTCTTTCTTTATTGCTCATAGCTGTGTTTCTCCATTATTTCTGTCTGTTTTCTGCAAATCCTTCTTTTGCTTGTCCTTTCTATACAATTTTTCCCCATGAATTCCTTCTTCTCGTGTTTTTACCATGCCTTCCAAAATCTCTTTTTGTGATGTATTTTCTGAGTTATTCTGTTCTCACTGTAGCCCATCGCTTTCTTTCCTAGCTCCGTAATGTGTACCCTCCCCAAAAGTCCCACACTAGCATTCAGGTTCCTTGCTCTTATAGATTCATAGGTTCATAGGAGTGTACTAGGCTAACAACCTCTGGAGCCTTTTTAAGCCTAGCTGTGCACTCTAAGTCTCTGACAACTTCTGATACCCTTGATAAGTGTAAGCAGGGGCTTGGGAGATGAACCATTTACAAGTAGGGGCCTGGGAGATGAACTACTTACAGGCTGCCTGTGTCCATTAGAGATACAGGTGCCAATCCAGGGGAGAAGTTCCTTTTCCCCATCACCTTGTCCAAATTCCACTTGAATTGAGTTACTGAGGAAGTCTGCTTCACATGGATGGCGAGCCTGTTCAGAAAAAGGGGTAGTCTATGTGATACATACCTGTCTGTCGAGCGGGTCCTATTTATACCACAGATAAGATTTATATCTTTAGAATGGTTAATTCTGGTGCTGTTTGTTTTGTGGATATGCAGGAGGTCCATCAGGGTGGGATCCAACGACACCTTGGATGGCAGGCATAGATCTCCCCTCAACAGCCTGTAGGAGACTGAATACGTGGATAGAGCTTTGAGACAGTCTGCATAGGACATGTTACTTATGCCCTGTTTTTTTGGTTTTTTTTTTAGTGAGAAACCTCTGTGGATGTTCCGGTTGTTTGGATGTGCCTAATTAGGTACATAGCAAAGGGGGCACTGCATTCAATGATATATCTGATGAATACAGGATACAGTAGAACAATGACCTCTTTGGACCTAGATGCTATAACTTTGTTTATAAGTTGCACAACATAGGATGATTTCATCACTACTTGTAGACACATGATAGTCAAAGGCTAGATTACTGTCTACATGTGTCCCCAAGTCCTGGACTACTGGGTCGACTCTTAAGGGTGTGTGGTCATTATGATAATTACCAGGGGTGAATGACTTCCTGAAGGATTCTACTATACATTTCTTGGCATTTAGTTTTAGTCCATGGCTGTGACAAAGGTTATTTGTCTGTGTCAGCCCTTCCTGGGAACATTAGTGTTAGTGGGAGGATTCTATGACTGCTCCTAATTTGCAATCATCTGCAAATTTGGTCAGCCTCAGGCCATTGACATTTGCTATGACTTCAGTGAAGTACATACCTATAAAGAACAGTCCCAGGACTGATCCATGAGGGACATCTCTTGTAATTGGCCTCTTTGTAGAGGTGGAGTCCCCTGTGCTAACATTCTTTGTCCTGTTTGTGAGCCAGCTGGGTATCCAACGGGTGACATCAGGTTATACCTAACCTCTTGAGTTTGTCAACAATGCTTGAGTGGAGTATTATGTCAAATGCCTTGGCCATTTCAAGGTAGGCAGCGTTTTGATATCATATGTTGCTTTGATGATCTTCTCATAGAAGTCAGTCAGGTTGAGTAGACATGACATGCCCTTGATGAAGCTAAACTGGGTTGGGTTCAAAGTGTGGACATTCCATATGTCATTTTTGATCATTTCTATAATTCTTTTCATGGCTTTGCATATGAGACTAGTGAGACTTATGGACCTGTAGTTTCAAGGATTTGCAGATTCACCACCTTTGTGCAGAGAGATGATGGTTGCTTTTCTCCATTCATGATAACAAAGTCTGTTTTGAGGCTATGGTTAAACAGTGATTCCAGAGGCCAGCTAGGTCATGTTTCATGATATTTAGAAGGCATCCTAAAATATTGTCTTGGCCTATCAATGCAGTGTCCGTGGCTTCACTGATAGTAGGAGGAGTTATATTTGATCGTATTTCCCAAGGGGAGGTTGAGGAGGTAAGAGGAGTGAAGTTAGAACTGAATTTGTCTACCTGTAGGTTTGCTATGTCTTCTAGCTCGGAATAGGTGGCTCCATTAAAAATAAACTCTGCACATAGTTGTATGCTGCCTTTGAGGTTGTTGACATAGCTAAAGAATGCTTTGTAGTTTTCTTTGGTCTGGGGGGCCAGATTTACCTCAAATTTGGCTTTGGTAGACTTTTTATTTGTTCTCTGGTTAACTGTTTTAGTTTGATGAGAGTGCTTTTATTCTGCTGGGTGCTACACCTCCTAATTTTTGCCTCCCCTTTTTGCTACCCTTCTTCACCATAAACCACAATTGTGTGTGGTTACTATCTGCCATCAGTTTTCTTCCCTCTAATTTCCTTAAACCATTGACTCTAGTCAGCCCTATGTCCAATGTTTTACTCCTCTTATGACCTCATGATCCAATGATCTAGGCAGAGCCCTAATGTTTAGCTTAGTATTCACACTGTTGACACAAGCACCTCCTGATAACCTTGAAAGATTCAAGTCGCTAAAGTATTACTACCCTTCATTTTGTAGCCTGCCCCATTAATCTAAAAAAAAAAAAAAAGAGTCATGGGAAAGGGTGCAGACTGATGTTGAAGTAATTGGTAAAGCAGCCGGGATCCCAATCCTGGGTTCTTTGTGAATAATAATAATGCCTGTTTGGTAACCAGGTAGATAACTGGACAGACAGATTCCATTGTCAGAGGTGACTTGGGAGCAGTGCTGGTTAAGTGACTTGCTCAAGGTTACATAGTAGGCAAATGAAGACTAAGGAAATCGAGCTCTGCACCCCAGGAACTACAGCTCACAGCCTTAACCATCTATGCTAACTATAACATATCACGGAGATGGATAGCTCTACAGAAGCCTCAGGCATTTGTACTAGAAGTAAAAGCAACCAGAGATGTCAAAAAACAGATCTGATGATGTCAATTTAAAGAATAAACTATGTTATAAAGAACAACCTCGAAATATTATATATTTTAAGACCAATAAAGTAGGAACACGTAGATGTAACAGATGCATGCACTGTACCAGTATTAATACTGATAAAAGTTTTACTCATCCATTCGCTGGCAAAATATTTGGAAATTGTAATTCTAGGAACATTATATACCTAGCTACTTGTCAGTTATGTGATGAATATTATGTGGGGAAAAACCAACAGAAGGTTGAAAGATCGTATTAGTGGTCATCTCTCTGAAATTAATACGAAAAGTAACACAAATGCATTATATAGGCATATTTATAGTACAGGCAACACACATTACTTGGAATTTATGATTTTATTTCAAGTTAATGAATCCCTGGGTGGTGGTGATATTGTTCAACGTACTGAATTAGAGGAATATAGATGGATTTTGCGATTTAGGGCTCATACATTGCCAGGCTTAAATGAATTTGTATCTTTAAAGCCCTATTTGAGAGAATAACATTAGAGGGTGTAACTATATCATGTGACTTTATCATGTGACTTTTATCATATGACTTTCATCTATTTAAATGGCTTTAGTAACTGTTTTAAATGGGTGGCCACGGTGGTGCAGCGGATAGCGTTGTCACCTCACAGCAAGAGGTTCTCTGGTTCGATCCTCGGCTGGGGTGCCTTCTGTGTGGATTTGCATGTCCTCCCTGTGGTCGCGTGGGTTTCCTCCCACATCCCAAAGACATGCTGTAGGTGGATTGGACACTCTAAATTGGCCCTAGGTATGAGTGTGTGTGTGCCTTCTGTGGAAGGTTGGGTGCCAGGCTGGCAACTCAACACCATAAAAACTCTACTGCCAATCATGAGTGGACAGTTGATCCGCTGTGGTGACCCCCTAACTTGGAAAAGCCAGAAGAAGAAGTAACTGTTTTAAATGTTTATGTGCCTGAGGAAGCTTTTAAGTGAAACTACAAAGTTGCATATTAAAGTATTTGACTAGTTTGGTGCTACGTGGTTTACAGTGGATTTTTCCCTTTTTTGGATATGGTCAATTTTCATTCTGTCCTCAACTGATGGGTTTGGATCTGAACCATCAGATCCAACTCAGCCACTGCAAAAGCTTGTGGCAACTTAGAACTCTTGAGAGAATGCACCAACCCCAATTACCTCAGATCTCGTTTGCCACCTCCAGCGAAAGATGTGGTGGTTAGTTTTTCGAGCTTTGAATGTAGATGTGTTTTTTCTTCATATTGCTGTTGTATTTCTTATTCTGTTGTTTCAGACTGTTTTTTCTTGTACTAGCATTCTCTGTGAAATACTATAGATAGTATTTTTTTCTCCCTTTCCCTCTTTTACACTCCTCATAGCTCTTAACTACCTTTGTAGGTAGCGTTCTCTTTCATTTCCCCTTTTCATTTAAAAAAAAAGTTATAGTTTGTTTCACAAATTAGAGTCTTAAAAGTTTATTCTTAAGATTACAGTTTATTTTTGGAGTGTATGTGATTGCTGCTTTTCTTGTAGTTGTTAGAGCTGCTTATTAAGATGTTGGAAAAAGATAAAAGCCCGGCAGGCTTTAAAAAGTGTGGAAAATGTGGTCAGAAAAAAACCCTTTTCTGACGTTCATATGCTTTGCGTATACTATATTGGACCCCTATATCTCAGAGAAAATTGTTGAATTTGTTATGCATTCAATCCAAGGGCTCTGGTTGAATGCAAGAATGAATTAATATGGAAGGGATTACTTCCATCCTCCTTTAGCAAGGCTTTATCTGGAGCTTCTAAAGAAAAATCAAGAAAAATATCTCCCACTTCTCCAAGCACTTCCACTGCTTATTCTAAGACTTCAGAGAAGTCCCCAAAAAGGTCTCTTCCAGATCCATCTGTTGCCTTAGAGCGGAAAGAGAAAAGGCCAAAATCTACAGATCCAACGTCATCCTTGGATCTGAGACATGTAAAGAAACAATCCATGGATCTGACTGTCTCTTCGGATCCAAAAAGCTTAAAAATTAAACACACCTTGGATCAGGCACCCTCAGATCTGATGCAAAGACCTGATGATGTGGTAGTTTTACGCAGGAATAAATACCCCCCCCCCCAGTTGACCTAGTTCCCTCCAGAGTTTCTTCCTTCTTCTTACAGAGGCCAAGATCTCCTTCAGGGACATCCACTCACTAATCCAGAAGCCTTAAGGAAGACAATGTGGAGAGGTTAGTGAGGAAACTTCTCTCAGTGCACAGCCAGACATTGATCCCTACAGCTCCTACCCCTTTCAGTCAGAAGACCCATACTTCTAATACTCCACCATTGCCAGTCTCAGAGCCCTTGAATCCGAGTTGTCTGGACCCATTAGCTTCAGATCCGAGAATCCTTTTGTCCTTTGATCCGAGGCTTGCTTTGAACTCTTTGGTTCTGTCGGATCCACAGAGCTCTCGGAGCCAATTCTACCCTGTAGGGTCTGAGGTGCTTCACTTGACGCCTAGGGTTTTGCAGCCATGTCTACACCTCGGAGCCTCGGCTCTGACTTCAGCCTTGGGTGGACTGTCCTTTCAGCAGGAAGGGACCATGGATCAGAGACTTGCTGTTTTAGATCCATGGTCCTAACCCTTGCTGGGGCAGTCAGCATTTGCGGTCATAGAGAGAAACCTGTTTGCAACCCTGACTCTGCACCAACTCCCTTAGATCCTCTGTCTACATCTCTCTCCTCTCCAGAAAAGCCCACTGATCTTCCTCACCTGGAAATACCTGCAGTTAAGTCCCATTGTGGGTTCCTCACTCCCATAGTGAATTTGTTAAAGTATGCACTGCTAATTTCTGCTTTTTACCAACTCTCCTCTACTGCAAAGCTTATCGACCTTCCCTGCCTGGAACTACCTGCAGTCAAGTCCCTTCGTGGGTGCCTCTCTCCCATATTGAATTTGTTAAAGCTTTTTGCAGAGCAAGATGCAGAGGACAGGAAGAAATGGAAACAGGTGATCCGCTGTGACGACCCCTAATGGGAACAGCCGAAAGAAGATGATGACCAACTCTCCTCTACTGCAAAGTCCACTGATCTTCCCTGCCTGGAACTACCTGCAGTCAAGTCCCTTTGTGGGTGCCTCCCTCCCATAGTGAATTTGTTAAAGTATGCACTGCTAATTTCTGTATGTAATTTACCTGCACTGTTGCTCTGCCATTGGCCATCTCCTTGAATATCTCTGGACTGGTCCCCGCTTTCTGCTTTTCCTTTTACCTTGCACCACCCCCTTTCCTCTACCTCTGTCTAACTACTAACCTTCAGCTTATCTGCCTGCTGTGCTTCTCCCTAGACACATTCTCTGTTGTTCCTCCTACTCTATACCATCCCTTCTGAACTTCTCTAGCCTTTTGGCCCATTTTTCCCTTCTTTTGCTTGCTACTTTCTTTTGTCAAGGATTCACTTCCTTAACCTCTGTGAGCTGCTCCACCTCCCTATACCTCTCCTCCTCCTACTTCCCCATACTTCCCTGCCTTACTGATTGTTTTTCATAGCTCTCTACATAGGTGTAGCCCGCTCCATTTACCCTCGCTATGCTCGAGCTCACTTTGCTATCCTATCCCCATTCCCACCCACCCCCACATAAATTACTTTTATTCTATCCAATCCCTTCCTATCTCACCACCCTATTAGCACCAGCTTCCTCCCTAAACCGCTCCCACCTCTACTCTACTCTTAAACATCACTTCCTACTACCAGCATAACCTCCCCTACCCATTACATTATTCCCCTCTACACTCTTTAATATGCAACTCTTGTTCTTTATCATCCCTATTCTCATATCACTCTCTGCTCTTCCTCCTATCATACTGACCTTTCCCATCACTATATATATATACTCCTATATCATGCATCTTTGAAACCTCTTCCACCTCTAATATCTTCATTATCTCTCCATCTTCAACTTCACTACTACTTCTCTTCATAAGCATATTTTACTACAGATCTATCCCCTCTCTTTTAAATCCAAAAATAAACCTTACAACCTACAGCTACTCCTAACATTAGCAATATACTCCTCACAGGAGACATCCACCCAAACCTTGGCCACACCTCCCCACCCCACTACCACACAACTCACAACCTTTCCACTTCCTTGCCCTCTCCTCAAAACTCGCACCAGCCCCATGCCCCCAGTATATCCACTTCCTCTTACAAACACCTAGCCAGCTATTCACTAAATATTCAAAGTATCACTAAAAAAACCACTGAACTACACTTCTGGATAGCCCACACCTCACCCCATATTCTAACCCTATGTGAAACCTGGCTAAAGCCACACATCTCTAATAACGAAATACTCCCACTAGGCTATAACATTTACTGCTCTGATAGACTCCATAAGAAAGAAGATGGCACTGCCATCCTCTATTCTGATGTCCTAAACCTCTCACCACTCACCCTTCCAACCCCTGACTTCCAGCCAGCTGAAGTAATCATCCTAAACTACCACCTTAACTCTCACAAAAAATTTGCAATTGGTTCCATTTATATCCCACCCATAAATAATATCCCAACCCTGGAAAATATTTTATCCTGGTTCTCCAACAACATTCACTATGAAACCCTCATCCTTGGTGATGTCAACATTGATTGGTACAATCTCACTACATACTCTCCACAACTTAGCATAAACTTACAGGGGTTCCATCAGCTGATAACCACCCCCACCCGCCTGCACAAAACCTCTTCCTCCAGTTCCATGATCGATTGAATCCTCACTAACTCCCCTAACCTTTACCATAATCCATTTACTCTACCTGACTCCTTAAATGACCATCTTCTTTTCTAAGACACTACCCAACTACCCAAATCGCACCTCTACAGAGACTGTTGTAAACTCTCCAACCTTAATACCGCCCAATTCAACTCCATATTATCTAGTATAGACTGGTCCATCCTTAGGGTGATCCCTCTCGATGACACTATGAGTAAATTCAATAGTATCTTCTTAGACACCCTGAACTCCCTTGCCCCCTCTAGGAGAATTAGAATCAAATCCAACTATGCCCCTTGGCTTTCTAAAGAAACTAGATCAATAATGCATAAAAGAGACTCTGCCTGGAAAGCCTGGAACAGAACAAAAGGACCACCCCTGCTACAACATTATAGACAACTGTGGAATCTCACCACGAAACAAATCAATAAGGACAAAAAATCCTACTACAGCTTTCCCCAAATCAATACCTTATCCAACCCTCGTAAGTTTTGGTCAACCCTAAACAAACTTCTTTCTCCTGGCTGCCCTTCCAACTCCTCTCCCTTCCCAAATAAACCTCCTTCAGAAACTGCTACCCTTCTCAATAAACACTTCATTGACACAATTCAAAAACTCTCCCCCTCCAGCTCTAACACAACTGCCCCCTACACCTCCTAATGCACCCAACACAAACCTCTTCTCCTTTCATTCTGTTTCCACTTCTTACATTAAATCTCTACTTCTGAAGCTTAAACCCTGCTCTCCCTCCACAGACTTTCTTCCCCCTTCTTTCCTGAAACTAGCTGTTAAATCTATAGCCTATCCTGTATCCATTCTAACCAATAGATCCATCCAAGAAGCAACTGTCTCTCTCTTATGGAAATCCTTCTTCTCAATCCCTCTACACAAAGGGGGAAACTCAACTGACCCATCCAATTACAGACCCATTGCAATTCTATCCCCTTTATCCAAGATACTTGAAAAATGTATTCACTCTCAGCTGCTAAACTATCTCCTACAACAAAACCTCCTTACTCCCACTCAACACAGCTTTTGGACAAACCATAGTACCACTATTGCCCTGCTTTCTTTTACTCATACTGTTACTGAGGCCCATGACAGTAACCAACTCATATCCTGCCCTTTCCTTGACCTCTCCAAAGCTTTCGACACAGTCTCCCATCCTATCCTCCTATCAAAACTATCCAAACTCGTATCTCCTGTCTCCCTATCCTGGTTCTCCAGCTACCTCTCTGGCAGGCTACAATCTGTCAGATGGCTCTCATGCTGTTCTCCCTCCATTCCAGTCACAGCAAGTGTTCCACAGGGTTCTATCTTGGGCCCCCTTCTATTTAATATTTTTACTAATGAGCTGTACACATCCTGCAAAAAAACAGCCCTAATCCAATATGCTGATGATTCGACCCTCATCTTCATTACTAGCAATATCTCTGAACTCCATACTCAAACACCAGATGCCTTTCTATCCATTGAAAAGTTGCTGTCTGGTAATCTTCTCATTCTAAACCCAAACCCAAAGAAAACCAAACTCCTGCTCTTTCTTCCATGTTCACTATCCCATCATAAGTCCACATTTGTTATCACTTCCTCAAATAACACTATCATACAACCAGAACCTCACACCAAGCTTTTGGGTGCCATCATTGACAATGAACTCAAATTCAACCTGCATATATTCCACTGTATAAAAAAACCACCAGAAATGGCCTGCTTTATCATAACGGAAAATTTCTAACTGCCACTTCTAGACTGTCTTTGGCACAGGCACTTCCCCTCCCCTCTCTTCTTTATGCTGCCCCTGTCCTAACTAACATTCAGTCCACAACTCTGTCCAAACTACAACTAACATGTCATAAAATAGCAAAATTCATCACTAACTCCCCTAATAACTCACACCATTGCCTGGCACTCAACTCCCTCCAATGACTTGAACTCCCCAAACTACTGCTATCACAATTTCAAATCATACACTCTGTTCTATACACCCCATCCTCCTGCCCAGGCCTCTCCTCCCTGCTCTCTACCTACACCTCCTCTAGGACCCTCCCCTCCTCTAACCAGCAGCTCCTGTACATATATAAACCAAAGAAAACGGTGGGCATATTACTCCATAAGTGTTCCGTAACCCAAGCTTGGAATAAACTTCCTTTAAGCAACTGCTCCATTACCCTCCCATCACACTTTAAAAAAGAGCTCAAACTCTTATCTGCTTAACAACAAAACTTGCCCCTGTCAGGACCCTACCTAACTCCTCCTTTTTTCTTTATATCTCATTCCCATTACAATCCATTTGTGTTAGTCCCAACCTTTTTCCTCTATGTGACCAATGGGTACTTATCCAGAAATTATAATCTCTTAACAATGAATGATAACCCATTTATAGCTACTGACTTTGCTATTTTTTGTGAATTGCTACTTGTCTATTTTTTGTTTGTATTTTTTTCTCTCCACTTTTTTCTTTTTTTTTAATCTGTATTGAAATAGTATTATTCTTGTATTGTTAAAACTCCACATACTGTAAATTGTTTTTAACTGGAGCTTTTCTCCTCGGGTCTCCACTGAAAATGGGCTACTAAGCCAGTTAACAAATGTTAATAAATAACTAAAATAAACATCTGTACTGTCTCTGTGTCTGGAATCTCAACTATCCTCTCCACAGGGTTAGCCGGTAGTGAAACCCCAGGTTTCCCACATCTTCTGACACCTCCCCAAGGTACCTTGCTGAGGAGGTCCCTAAAAAGAGAATATGCAAGAGGAAATATTTAGATTTCCCTGAATCTGTCACCGAAGGTACAGATTTTTATGACAGCAAAGGGTCCCCAGGGTTACCTCCTGATGATGTCTCATTTGAAGACATACTGGAGATCCTAAAACAGAGAGGTGGCTGGAAGCCTATCAACCCTTCATCAGAAGAATCTGCACTTCTGGGGGCTTTTGGTACTGACCCATCAATCTCCTGGGTGACCCTGCCTGCTGACAAGCTCATTAACTTGATCTTGTGGTGGGCTTGGCAGGATCCAGACACCATTAAGCCCAACACTAGGAAGCTAGATAAAATCAAGACAGTTAAATAGTTTTGGTCCAGGGGTGTGCCTGTTGATTCCATGGTCATGGTGGCAGCCACTAAGAAGGAACTCACGGAAGAAATGTCCTCTGTTCATCCACACAACAAGGAGTCCCTGAAAATGGACAGATTCGGGAAGCATGTCTGTGCTTCACTGACCTTCGCCTTAGGTCACTGAACTATTTGGCAAATTTCACAAGACTACAGAGGGACCTGATTAAGGAGCTGTCAGATATCCTCTCAGGATCTGTATCTGAAAAGGTAAAAGCATCTTTCACCTCTAAGATGGCTACCCTACAACTGATATCCAACTCCTCCATGCGGCTCATTTCTAATATAACATAAGGAAATTCTAGGGCATTGGGTTCAGGCATTGCCATTAGGAGGCAAGCCTGGATATACTTATGTGATTTTTGTGGAGCCCTTAAAGTCTTCATTCATCAATGCTCCTTTTAATGGCATGTCTCTTTTTGGCCCCAAGGTTGAAAATACATTGTCCAGGTGTGAGAAGGATGGAAAGACTCTTTCTGAAGTGGTCGCACATTTTTCCACCCCTCAAAGATCTTTTTCAAGGAATCATCAAGGCAGGGTAAAATCTGGTTCAAAAAATCCCATGGATCTTTCCATGACACATGTGGAGGAGGTTTCCCCAGAGGCACAGTTCTGTCAGATCTGGAGAGATGGCCCGCAGAACCAAGGTTTTCACAAATTCTTTTTTTGGTAAATCCTGTCAGTGCTCCTGAAAGGAGGCCTGATTCTCCCCCCTAGGCAATTGAGGGTCATTTGTCCATGCAACTGCTAGAAATAACAACAGATACTTAGGTGCAGAGGATCATTTCCAGAGGTTATATAATACCATTTTCCCTTTATCTTCCCAATTCAGGAAAATTCTCCAGTGTTCCACCCAGTCAGAGGGAACAAGCAGCAATTCAAATTCAAAAGCTGCTAGAAAACAAGTCATCTAAAAGGTCCCGCCAGACCAGACAGAACCCGGAACTTACTCAAAGTTCTTTTTAATGATAAAGAAAACAGGGGGCTGGAGACCAGTTCTGGATCTCAGCATCTTAAACAAATCCATTTGAAAGATCAAGTTCCAAATGGTCACGGTTCAGTCCAGTCTTCCTTTTTTTGGAAAAAGACAATTGGATGTGCTCAGTAGATCTTCAGGATACGTACTATCTTATAAAGATAAACAGATGATCCTGGAGTTTTGTATGCTTCTGGCTGGGAGTCGGTCACTACCAGTTCATAGTTCTACCCTTTGGTCTCACCACAGCCCCCAGGGTGTTTACCAAATGCATGGCAGTAGTAGTAGCTCACTTGAGACTGCAAGGATTCTGGGTGTTTTCATATTTAGACGACTGGCTCATTTCTGCCCCAACCAAGGATCACCTCATTCTGACAAGAGAAAAAGTGATCCAAACATGTGCTCTACTAGGAATAACCATAAACTATGAAAAGTCTCACCTAGAACCAAGTCAAAGACTAGAGTTCATAGGAGCACTACTAAATACAAAATCAACTGTAGCCTCGCTTCTGCTCTCCAGAGTTCAGACAATATCATAAGAGAAAAAGATAATTTGCAGTACCAAAATCTAGGCCCACTTGGTCCTTCAGGCTTTGGGGTCAATGGCATCAGCAATAATATTACTACCCTTAGACAGATTTCATACAAGAGTTCTTCAATGGATGCTGGCCTCCCAAAGGTCAATACTTCATCTTCCCTTATCTGCTCTGATACGAATAACCAATACATGCAAGAGGGATCTAATGTGGTAGATTCAGTCAGAAGAGGTTCTACAAGGCCATTGTTTCAGTTCCCCTCAGCCCAAGACCATTGTGACTATGGATGCTTCCCAGCTAGGGGGGGGGGCATTACCTGGGAGAGACAGTCCAAGGCACTTGGTCCCCAGAAGAGGCAGATTTGCATATCAGTTTCCTAGAGCTGACAGCAGTGTTTCTAGTGTTGCAGGCCTTCCAGAATGCTCTCCCTTCAGGAAAAATTGTGATTCAAACAGGCAACATGTCAGTGGTTTGGTACATCAACAGAGAAGCAGTCAGGGTTTGTCAATGGGTGATCTCTTCCAACCGCTTTCTTATAGCAATGCATATTCCAGGGAAATCCAATGTGTTAGCAGACAAACTGAGCAGGTATATCCTACTACCTCATGAGTGGTCCCTCAACAAGAACATGGCAGAATTGATTTTCCAACAATGGGGCCAGCCTTGCTGCAATCTTTTTGCATCTCCCCTTTGCAACAAGTCTAGCAGCTACTTTGCCCTAATCCCTCCACAGGGGTAATCACCAAGGGATGCTCTTCTCCACTGTTGGCACCCTGGTCTACTTTATGCTTATCTCCCAATTCCTTTGATCCCAAAGTTCTGACACAGAGCTGTCAGGTTGAAGAGCAAAGTCATCCTCATTGCACCTTACTGGCCTCTACAGATTTGGTTCCCCTTCCAGTGGTCTCATTTAATTCATCAACCCAGGATTCTGGACCCCACTCCAGATCTGCTGTCTCACCCAACAGGCATGATACATCCAGACCTCCCAAGTCTCAAGCTGACAGCTTGGTTTCTTCATTTCCAGTAATAGCCAGATAACCCATGCTCTTGAAACCTGTCTGCCAGATTTTGTTATCTTCCCTTAAACCATCTAGAAGGAAAGTTTATGCTAGTAAATAGAAAAGATTTGTTCACTGGGCACTTCAAAATCATGGGGAACCCTTTTCTGCCCTGATTCATAGCATTCCTGATTTTTTGATGCTATCTTTTAATCAAAAAACATTAGATGGTTCCTCACTCGCTTCTCATAAACTTTGTAAAACCTTTTTACAAGGCACACTTCTGTTAAGACATCCATTTAAAGATCCTACTCCTCCATGAGATCTAACTCTGGTGATGCAATTCTTGGTCCATCCACTCTTTGAACCTGCACATGACTGTGATCTTAAATTTCTTTCTTGGAAAACTTTGTTTTTGGTGGCCATTACTTCAGCCAGATGAGTTTCCAAAATTCAAGCCTTATCTGTGAAAATCCCATTTCTAATTTTTCATAAAGATAGAGTTACATTATGAACTAATGCATCCTTTTTGCCCAATATAGTTTCAGAATGTAATATTAACTAGTCCATCAGTTTACCAGTTTTCTTTCCAAATTATTCAAGCAAGGATGAATATTTGTTGCATTTATTGGATATTCATATGCAACTGCATTTCTATTTACATAGAACAAAATACATCAGAACTACAGACCAGTTATTTGTTTCTTTTGCTGATATAAAACTGGGTAAGCCAGTATCCAAAATCACTCTCACCAGAAGGCTTACTGGCTGCATTTCCTTTGTTTACAACAAACTGGATATCCCTTTACCAAAGCAAGTTTGTGCTCATTCATACAGGCCCGTAAAAAATTCCTCAGTTTTTCATTCAAGCACTTCCATGGATGAAATATGTGCAGCAGTGACTTGGACTTCCCCTCATACTTTCACTCATTACAAATTGGATTTGGTATCCAGAGGCAGAGTATTATTTGCCTCAATGGTGCTTGGGAATATCCTTCGTTGAGTCCACCCTAGGATTTAGATAGCTAGGTACTCTGTCCCATCAGATGAGGACAGAATGAACATTGACAACATCAGATAAAGGAGTTATGTACCCACTATAACATTCCATCTGTGTTGTCCATTTTCATTCTCCTCAACTCCCCACCCACCAACCCCCTTCTTATGGCTTTTCTGGAAGAGTGAGTGGATATGAAAGAATTTGTGTACTCCAAGCATAACACAGTTCCACATATAGCCTTCTGGAAGAGTGAGTGGATATGAAAGAATTTGTGTACTCCAAGCATAACACAGTTCCACATATAGCCTTGTCTAACCCTTTTCTATTTTTCCTTTTATGCCTATTTTGTATAAGAATTATTTATTTATGCTTTAGGTAGCAAACAAGATCTGGGGTAATTGGGGTTGGTGGATTCTGGGTAAGGGAGAAGCTTGAGAGTTCTAAGTTGCCACGAGCTTTTGCAACGGCCAAGTCAGATCCGACTGTTTGGATCCAAACCCATCAGTTAAGGAAGAATGAAAATGGACAATACAGACAGAACACTATGGAGAGGACAGAGCTTCTGTCACGAGAAAGAAGACAATGTGCAAAGAATGATAATCAGGAGCTGCAGAGGATGACTCTCATGTTTGTGTATCCAGCTGAAACTACAGCGATGCAGAAATTGTCCCAAATGCAAGCTTGGATATTGGCTATAAATATTCCTGTTAAATTCTCTATATATGAGGGAGTGTAGGAGAATCCAGACACATGGACTGTTTGCGTCCATATCACAATACTAAGAACTGAAAAGTTGCATTTATTTACTATGTCTGTAAATATTGTCACATGACTTCAACAGAATTGTTTTGATTAACAAGCGCTTGTCATTCTTCACACAGTGTTAAGGTTAATTTTAAAGTGATCACGGTAATATAACACATGAGACTTCACATATATGCAGTGAGATCACAGTTAAGTGGGGCTAAGGAATTTATCTTTGTCAGGAAAGGAGATACTGCCAGCCCAGCTATCTGGAATTGTGTAAATAATTATAAGTAATTTGTGAATATCGACATGATTCATATGCTTGTGTTACAACTGTATTAGAATAAGAAGTTATGTACTCACCATAACGTTCCATCTGAGTAGGTATCTTCATTTGTCTGCAACCTTTGGGATACGGATCTGATCTCGGATCTGAGCCGGCAACTTCTATCATAGCATAGATCCGAGCTCCTAGCTCCTCCCCTTACCCATAATCCCCTGCCTACCCTGACTGACCTCAGATCAAGTTTGCCCCATAGCACAGCTGATAAAAGTGTCCCAAAGGGAACAGATGCTAATAACCACAAGAACGATCATTTTGGTCAGGGGGAAGGAGGGGGGGGGATGGTTGCAGACAAATGAAGTTTCCTACTCAGATGGAATGTTATGGTGAGTACATAACTTCTTAATCTGAAGTAGGGACTTCATTTGTCAGCAACCTTTGGGACAGAGTCCCCAGTTACCTGAATCTTGGGTGGCCTTCATGGAAGGATATTCCTGAGCACCGCAGAGCCAAAGGATGCCCTACCTCGGGAGACGACATCTATTTTATAGTGGCTGATAAAGGTGTGAGATGAAGCCCAAGTGGCTGCAGAACAAATGTCATCCAATGGAACCCTAGCTTGAAAGGCCACAGATGTGGCAACGGCCCTAGTAGAATGAGCATGGACTCCTTGAGGTACAGGCCTTCCCGAGCTCTGATATGCTAAGAGAATACAACTCGAGATCCATCGAGAGAGAGAAACTTTAGAAACTGGCTTTCCGAAATTACTTTTGGCAAAGGAGATAAACAACTGATCGGATTGCCTATGATCAGCAGTTCTATGAATATAAAAACGTAGTTGTCTGTGTACGTCTAAGGAATGCAGCCTGTACTCTCCTTTGTTTTGAAAGTTGGGGAAAAACACTGGAAGATTGATAGATTGATTGATGTTCGCTTCTGAAGATACCTTAGGTAGGAAGGACGGATTGATCCTGAGGTAAACCCTATCCGGGTGAAAGACCAAATATGGTGGTTTGACACAAAGAGCTTGCAATTCCGATACTCTTTTGGCTGAAGTTATTGCCACCAAAAAGGCTGTCTTCCAAGAGAGAAATTTGAGATCAACCATGGCCGCCGGTTCGAAAGGGGGACCAGTCAAGGCCTGTAAGACTAAGGATAAATCCCATGGAGGTACCACCTCTTTGACTGGAGGCCTAAGGAGGAAGGTACCCTTGAGGAAGGTCTTACACAGTTTGGAAGTGATAAGAGGGCCAGACTCTTGCCCCACGTGATAGTATGAGATTGCTGCAAGTTGTACCTTGACTGTGGAAGAACTAGCCCCCTGGTGAAAGAGAGAGGTTAGAAAATCTAGAACCGATGCTATCGGAGCTGTAAAAGGGTCTAAACGACGGTGTTCTGCCCAAATGGTGAAGCATTTCCACTTAATCCGATAAACCCTCCTGGTGTAAGGCTTGTGAGCTGCTACAAGAATGGCTTTGACAGGTGATGAGATCCCGGGAGTCCTTATGAGGAGTGGAACTGGAGCAACCAAGCCGTCAGCTTGAGGATGACCAGGTTCGGAGTCGGAAGATCGAGAGGGTGAGAAATGAGATCCGGGAGGGGATCCAGAATCCATGGTGGATGCACTAAGTGAGACCATAGGTAAGGGAACCACATCTGACAAGGCCAGAATGGGGCAATGAGGATCATCTTGCTCCCCAACTGCCTGGCTTTCTGCAATAATTTCAACATCAGGGGAAGAGGAGGGTAAGCATAAAGCAGACCGGGAAGCCAAGCATGAACTAGAGAGTCTCTCGGGGACTCCCCCGGAGGGGTGATCAGAGCGAAGTAATCATTGCATTTGGTGTTTGAAGGATAGGCAAAAAGATCACAACAAGGTTGCCCCCATCGGGCAAATACTTGCTCTGCAACTCGAGGGTTGAGAGACCATTCGTAAGGAGTCAGGATAGTATGACTGAGCCTGTCCGCTAGAATGTTGGACCATCCCGGAATGTGCGTTGCTATGAGAAAGCGGTTGGTGGAAATCGCCCATTCCCACACTCTCATGGCCTCGCGGCAAAGGGGGTAAGACCTGGTTCTCCCCTGTTTGTTGATGTACCAGATGACTGACATGTTGTCTGTCTGTACTGCAATTGTCCCTACCGGAAGAGAGTTGTGTAGTGCCTGCAATGTCAAAAACACCGCCCTCATCTCTAGGACGTTGATATGCAAAGAGGTCTCTACATCGTTCCACGTGCCTTGGACTGTCCTGCCTGAAAAATGCCCCACCCCAGGCGAGAAACGTCCGTGGTCACTGTGTCGACTGGCGGTGGTAGTGAGAAGGGACGTCCCGTGTGGAGATTGGGAGACTGGAGCCACCACACGAGTGACCTTCTGCAAACCTTGCTTAAGGAAATGGGATGAGACAGGGGGTTGCGAGACAGGGACCATTGTACCTGGAGGGTCCACTGCAGGACCCTCATGTTCAACCGGGCCAATGGCAGCAGAGGGATTGCAGCTGCCATAGATCCTAAAGCCCTCAGGACCAATTCCGCCGAAGGAGTTTGCAGTTGAAGGATGGCCTGCACGTGCAACATCAGGTTCCGAAGCCGATCTGGAGTCAAGAACGCAAGCATCTATCTGGAATCCAGTCTCGCCCCTATAAAATCCAACACCTGTGTAGGGATCAGAGAGGATTTGGTCATGTTGATGGTTAATCCTAATAGTGGAGCCAGACTGAGGAAATAATCCCTGCATGAACAAAGTAGATGCCTTGTTGGGGCCGTAAGGAGCCAGTCATCCAGGTATGGAAAGACCTGAATTCCCTGGAGTCTCAGGTGGGCCGCTATTATCGCTAGGACTTTGGTGAATACCCTGGGGGCTGAGGTGAGGCCGAAGGGAAGGGCCCTGAATTGAAAGTGACTGGCTCCCAGTCGGAAGCGGAGAAACCTCCTGGAACGCCTGTCCACTAGAATGTGATAGTACGCATCCTTGAGGTCTATGGAGCACATCCAGTCGTCCTCCCGCAATAAGGGGAGGGTGGATTGCAACATGACCATTCGGAACTTTTCTTTGGGTACTGCCAGGTTTAGGAGAGAGAGGTCAAGGATGGACCTCAAGTCCCTCGTCTTTTTTGGCACCAGAAAGAACCTGGAGTAAAACCCTGATCCAATTTGATCTGGGGGGAATAGGCTGGATGGCTCTTTTTTGCAGAAGCTGCTGAATTTCTGCAGCAGCTACCTCCCTCTGACTGGTTGGTACGTCAGGGAGGCCTCTGATTCTGGGGGTTACGATAAAGGGAATTTGGTAACCTCTGGATATAATACGAAGCACCCAGCGATCCGTTGTTATGGACTCCCACATTGCTAGGTGCCTCGAAAAACGCCCCCGACTGCCTCCAGAGTGGAGCAGCCGGGTAACCCCTCAGGGGTTCTGCGTGGGTCTCTCAGAGAACGGTTCTCTGGACCCAAAATTCCTGGGACCCCCTCTGCCTCTGGGGTGGCATCCTCCCTGTCCTCCTCTGCCACGAGAGGACTGGTTGTCCTGAGCAGACTGGGATTGATGCAATTTTCAGAACCACATCTTCTTCTGACCCTTTTGGTTCTTGGAAAAGGACCTCTGGGGCACAGAGAAGCAGACTCCGACGGCAGACAAAGTCTTCCCGTCTTTCTCGCTCTGGACAAGAGTGTCACGAACGGTTTTGCCAAACAGTGCAGAACCATCAAAAGGGGCATTCGCGGATGATGCCTTAAAGGGTTCCGAGAAGTCACAGTGACGGAGCCAGGCCTGTCTCCTCATGACAAGCCCAACTCTGCCTGCTCTAGCGGCTCCCTCTGTAGCATGAGACAACAGCCGCATAGAGGTGTTAGAAATAGAGCGGAGGGTGGCCATTCAGGAGTACAGATCCTTGTCTCCCTCCGACATGGACCCTGGGGGGGAAGCAGCGTATTCCTTAATTAGATCCCGCTGCATCCGAATAACGTGTGCCATGTAGTTCAAGGCCCTCATAGAGAAGGTCGCTGAACTGAAGGCCCACTTCCCAAGACAGTCCATCACGCGAGACTCCTTGCTCGTAGGATGAACCGTGGGGCTCTCCTGAGCCAACTCTTTCTTGGTGGTTGCAGCCACCAACATGGCATCCACAGGGGGACCTCTGCTCCAGTGTGATCTCTCTGCAGAGGGGCTCAAAATGTTGTCTGGGTGCTTGGGGATTGGCTCTACAATGTCCAGTTCCTTCCAAGCCCTAGTGGATATGAGATCCACCAAGGGGTCGGGTGGAGGGGAGACCCAAGAGGTAGATGGTCCTGCCTCAAACGCCTCAAGGGATACAGACTCATCAGAGGAAGCCTTGGGGGCAGAGCACCCACCCCTGATTTTGAGCATTTCCATGATGTCTCTGAAGGAGACATCCTCGGGGGGGATGACCTAGGGGAGCCTTCCCCTTCATCTAAGTCCGTATCTTCGGTGAGACTCAGAGGGGAGTCTATGTGCCTCCTCTTGCACTTTGCCTTGTGAGGAATCTCCTCGGGGGGGCTGTCCGAGGAGTCCTCACGGACTATACCTTGTTCCACTGGAACTCCTAGACACGCTGAGGCAGGCTGCCCCGAGGGCCAGATGAGGGGAGCCAGGACCAGATGAGAAGGAGTGAGGGAGGGAGCTGAAGCCAGGACCGGAGGCCTGGAAGCACTCGACAGTGCCCTCTCCACTACAGTGAAAGCCGAGGGGGAGCTGCTCTCTGACGGATCCGAGACCCGACTCCCACTTGGATCCGAAGCGGGGATCGGACCCGGCGCCGAGAACGTAGGATCTGAGGGACCAGTGTGCTCCAACCGGGACGGAGCCGAAAGCACACCGAATCCCTCAGATCCAAAGCTCGGCCCACGGCTCTGAGAGGTCGGATCCGACAAACTCGAGGGAGCCATCAGAGCCGACGTGCCCAGCACAGTCTGCTCCGACCCACCCTCGGATCCAACGTGGCTCGGCTCCGAGTGCTCTGACCCTGGGATGCGGGTCAGAGAAGGAGCAATAGGGGTGAAAAAAGGGGTCAAGCTCCCCCACGGAGTGGGGGGGGCAAGAGCACTCCCATCTGCATCTGGGCCTGGATGAATCTCATCATCCGGTCCATGTCCGCATCTGACATGCTAAAGGTGGACCTCGAAGAGGCCACCGAGGCAGACCTGGAGTGCCGCCTCGATGACCTCGACGGGGACCAGGTCACCTCCTCCTCGGGTCCCGGGGAGAAACAAGGGGATCGGATCTGAGGAGGAGGAGACCGAGAAGACCTGGACAGAGAAGCCCTCTTGGCGGGCGGGACCGATGAAGAGTCATCGGCCTGCCGCTTAAGGTGCTTCTCCCTCCACTTCTCTTTCCTGGACTCCCTATCCTCTGGAGCTGAAGCGGGAGGTTGAGTCCCGGTCGGAGGAAGGGAGGCAGGAGTGACCACTACCGGGGGGGTAGCGGTCACCGAAGTACCGGAGGCTGAAGCAGAGTCTGGGGGTAAAAGGCCTGCCAGAACCAGCTTTGACCTCCGATCCTTAAGTGCCCTGGGGTTGAACGCCACACAAATCACGCACCCCGAAGAGAGGTGTTCAACCCCAAGGCACCTAACGCACCGAGTGTGGCCATCAGCCAGTGAAAGCTTGTGACCACACTCTGTGCATTTCAAAAAAATGGCTTTAGGGGCCTCCGACATAACTAAAGTAAAGCACACTCACTAGGCCCCTACACTCAAGTCACACACAAACGCTACGACAAGCGGGGGAGGGTTGAAAAATTTAAATTAAAATTTAAGCTGAGAAAGCTAAAAAAAAAATAAGTTTAGCTTTAAGGGTAAACCTACCACACACACACAAACACTCAATTAGAAAAGAAGAAAGAAAACTTTTTTTCTCACAAAAAATGCCAAGAGCTCTGGAATCTAGCTGTTGCTTGAAGAGCGGCAAACTAGATCTGAGGTCAGTCAGGGTAGGCAGTGGATTATGGGTAAGGGGAGGAGCTAGGAGCTCGGATCTATGCTATGATAGAAGTTGCCGGCTCGGATCCGAGATCGGATCCGTATCCCAAAGTTTGCTGACAAATGAAGTCCCTACTTCAGATCTATATGTTATGTGTATATCAAACTGTTCATACAGAAGTGTGTGTTGAAAAGGGTTGTAAAGTACTGAGCTTTAAAAATGTATCCACAGTGTACCCTACTGGAACAGAACAAAAATGTACATACACTATTGTAACTGTTTAAATATATATATTTTAAAAGGGGAAATTGGAATACAGAAGGTTAACTTGCAAAACTTCAGAAAATAGTTGAAATTAAAATACTTTATAACCATACCATAAAAAAGGATGTTAGCTTTCAGTTTTAGTGCAGTAACAGACACAATGTCTAGAACCAGTGGTTCACTGTATTGTCTTGGAAGTGCTTTTATTGTTTTATGGCTTCCAGGATCTGCCTTACATCTAAGAAAAGCCTTGTTTATGTATTTTCGTGGGTCTACTTCAGAATGTCGACTGTTCAGAATTCAGACCTTCATATGGCTGACAACATATGATCGACATTCCGAAAGACCGACATCCTGAAATAGCACCATTTACCTACCTGTAAACACAGTAAAACTGTGTTATGCAGGGGGGCAAGCCCCCCTGCACCCCCACATCCCCTGCTACTTAAATATTCTCACTCTGAGATCGCACTACAGTGCAGGAAAGGGGAATCTCCCAGTCCCGCACTGTAGCGGGATCTCTGCTATCATTTGTCAGCCTTTCAAACATTCGCTCATATGGTGTCAGCCATATGAGTTTCGAACATTTGAAAGTTCCAACAAATGAAGGGCTCCCATTTTCACAGGTAAATGCTAAATGCTACCAGCTGCATCAATGGTTGTTTTTCACCTGGGATAGAGTCAGATGACAAGAAGTGATGTCATCCTGCAAGCTATCCCAGCAGTAATATATTGGATATTAATTTAAGAACTCTCTGAGAGAGACTGAGTATTCTGCATTTTATTTGTCTTTGACCTGACAACATCAAGATCCACTCACCACATCTGTCTTGTTTCGTCTGTAAGTAAGTTAACTAGTAAAATGAAAAAAAAAGCTTCCACCACAACGAAAAGTTCACTGAGAAATTCTGTTAAAATGTAGGCTTTAATAAAACAAAGAAATAAAAAGCACAAATTGTGCTGTTCAAGTTGCAGGTCAAACAGGATAAGCACTTTCAGTTAAAAAACCTTCTTCAGAACCTAGTGTGTAGACTTGACTACTCTGAACAACTCTGTTGAGCCCTGGAAATGAATAGTTCCTATTAAACCTATTTTGAAAGAGAGAAGCCTAATTAAGAAATGAAATGGAGGCTTAAGGAAGATGTGCATCTGATTGCTGTATGTGATTGGTTGCGCAATTAAGGATCTTTATTTAACAGCAGTAAGTCAGGTCTACACACTAGGATCTGGAGAAGGTTTTTTAACTGAACGCACTTTTCCTGTTTGACCTGCAACTTGAACAGCATGATTTGTGCTTTTTATTTCTTCTTTTTATTAAAGCCTACATTTTAACAGAATTTCTCAGTGAACTTTTCGTTGTGGTGGAAGCCTTTTTTTCATTTTACTATTTTTGCCTATTAAGGCTTCCTCTGGAGGTGGTTTTTGGTTTGATTGTTTGTGTTAAGTAAGTTAACTAGGGTGTAGTAATTCTCTTAGATTCAGTCAGGAGTATAGTTTAGATGTTTTCTTTATTTATTTGAGACTGTCCTGCAATGTAGTTTTAAATATTGCATGTGATTGTGAACTCTGATGTTACTGTGATCATATACTGAATATTTTCTTCATTTATGATTATTAAATATATTTAATCCTTTTGTTGTGGCTGATATTTGTGAAACATATTTAAGTTCTGAGATTACTTGCATATTTATTTGGTGATACTGAGTAGACCACTCCTAATAGCCTTGCTTTTGGTCAAACTACCGTTTGTATTGATAGTAACATTACACAGTAAGATTAGACACCCTTTTAAGGGCCTTGAAGTAGCTGATAAGGACGTGGCTAGTGGCAGTGATAACTACCTTATGATCTGGGCAGAAGGGGCATAGCTAGTGAACCTGTGCCAGCCATTCCCAGGTGTGTGTGTGTGTGTGTGTGTGTGTGTGTGTGTGTGTGTGTGTGTGTGTGTGTGTGTGTGTGTGTGTGTGTGTGTGTATATATAAATCAAGCCTCAAAGCGTGTGTGTGTCAGCTTGGGCAGGGGCATGAAGCACTGGTTGGACAGAGAAGGTGCTGGATGTCTTGGCCACTCAACTGAGATCTCAACTCTATAGCTGTGCCAGTGGGGAGTCTTATTGGGAATCTAGAGAAAGAGGGAGAAACCAGCCCCAGACTGACTGTGGTCTGTGTGCTCTTAAGGGAAATTGATGCAGAGAGCTGCATCTAGAAATACTGTGGGCGTACCTGTCATCCTCCCAATGTATGTTCCCCCTGTTGCCAGTGGTGAGGATTGAGGCTACTTGATTACTCAGCCAGTGGTGGGGCTTCACAATATTTTTCTGATTTATTGTGTGATTGCAGAGTTAGTATACTTAGAGATGTAGGAGTGTCAGGTGAAAGAAGGCTTACCCCCTACAAATAAATATTTGATTGTATTGTCTCTTCATGTATGTGAAATCACAGTTTAGCAAGGAATGCGAGTTTGAATTTCCTTCGGTTCTGAGTGATCTCAGTGTTTGTATACTTAAAGATGCCGGAGTTTGGGAAGTTTAGAGGGGCAAACCCTCTTGCAAATGCATTAAGGGAGATGTTATATATGGGGTGTAGAATCTTAATGCAAATGACTTAATTGCAGAAATTTGTGTGTCAAGTGGTACAAGATCTAGAAAATTCAGGTTGAATACACATTTCAGTGAGTTTAGACCATGTCTTCAGGCTCTTTTTGTGGTTGATGATCCATCTTGACATGCACATTCTACCTTCGTGGACCACCCTCCCCAGAGCACAAACACTCTACTTTTTGCTTCTTCAGCTATACCTTCTGCTAGGTAACGAGCATCCATGTATACAGTGGCATCTGCTGTCTTGTTCCTCTTAGCCACTGCATTTGAAAAGACCTCTTCTGCCCATTTTTGAGTCACAGAACTGTTTCAACTTTCACAAAGTTTGCTATTGTCAGTACTGGCTTTTGCACTTGCTATAGTTTAAATTCCTACCTTTCTAAAACTCCCTACACTTCACCCCTTCTTCTTCTATTCTTGCAGGCTTTACCGTCTGCATCTTGAAGCTCCTTAACTTCACTGCCTTCTCTCTTGATATTGACATTACCTCTTCTCCAGAGCTCATTCTCTCCCACCTGCTCCTGTTTTATTTTTGTCTCCCTTCTTGTCCATAGACCACTCTTTTTTCATTCACCTTACCATCTTCCCTATGATCTTCTTTTCTCCTGCACTCTACAACCTAGAGTTCACTGTGCTCTTCATTTTTGGCAGTTTCTTGGTGGGCTGCAGACAGCTCAAGTCCCATCTGCACCAGCTTCTTTGCTTTACTTTCCATAGCCCTGTGATGCCCGTGCCCTGGCCCAGCAATCAAGGAGCCGCAATCCTCACCACTAACACCAGTTAGGGGCATCTCATATAGGAGGAAAGGATAACAAATACACACAGTAAAGTGCAATTTCCCTTAAGAGCACACAGAGATCACAGTCAGTCCGGGGCTGGTCGCTCCCTTGCTCTCCAGGTCTCCAATAAGACTCCCCACTGGCACAGCTATAGGGTCCATACCTCAGCCTAGTGAGCAAGCTAAAACCTCCAGCACCCTCTCTGTCCAACCAGTGCTTCGTGTCCCTGCCCAAGTAGCTGACACACACCGACAAACACACTTTGATAAGAGTTTATACAACCACACAGAAACTCCTAGGGAAGGCTGGCACAGGTTCTCCAGCTGTGCCCCCTTTTCCCCAGACTATACGGTAGTACCAGCTGCCACCACCCACTAATATTTGTCAGCTACCCAAAGGTCCTTAAAAGAGTTTCCAATTATTAGTGTGCAATATTATTATCCAATTGATGGTATAGCCCAGGGCTAAAGCTATTGGAGTGGCTTTGTACAATTTTACTAAAGGCATGCAAGTACTCTAAAGAGCTTAAATTATCTCTACAAAAACAGCCACAGTTGAAAGGGTTTAAAAATATTTAATAACAAATAGTCAAAACACAAGACAATACTTTTTTACTACACAGTGCTAGTCAAGAGTTCAGAGATCACAGATAAATACTTAAAATAATTCAGTAGTACATTCTGACATCACAGAAAAACACTTAGTCTGATCTTTCTAGTTTCTAGCTATTTCTAAGAGAAAACACAAGTCTAAGATAAACTTACATATAGAGGAAGACAGTGCTAGTGAGTTGGATGGTCAAGACAAAAATACTTAATGCTCTCTGTTTTTAAAATCACATTCCTGGTTCACATTACATCATTCTTCATACTTCCCTGGGTTCCCAGGCCAACAGAAACTACATTTACATTATTCACCCCTAAGCAGAAACTAGAGCAATAAAGGACATTTATGCATGCAAATTCTGGCCATTAACTTTGGCCTTAAAACAATAGGCAGGATGCCTCACTCTAGACTTACTGGCTTTGTGTTTTAAAATCAAAGGGTCACAACATGCTTTACTTGGTCAGTAGAGCGCAATGTTGTTACATTCTTTCCAGTTCCACATGTAACAATATTTTTACCATTTAAGACAAGAAGCTTGTGGTTTACATTAATATTTACAGATGACAATCTCAGAAGCCTGTGGTTTACATTAATATTTACAGATGACAGAATTATCTCCAAAATTCTATCTGGCTAGGCTGGCAGCCTTCATCTATCTTCACCTAGTCTTCACATGACCTTCCTGCATTCTCTGCATCAGCAGGTTCTCTTAGTACCTAGCTACTATTTACAGCATCTGAAATTTCACAAACATACCTCCCCCTCCTGAAAGCTACTTAGCCAGACAACTACCCTGCATGGTTCACACATAGCCCAGCACATTCTCTTCCGCATCTCTCAACTCATCCACTCATATCCTTGCACATGATCAGGGTATGTTCTTCTTCTTCATTCATTCCATCTGTTCCTGACCTTTTGGCTTTCTGTCCCAGCAGTTTATTTCTTCTGCTTCTGTGAAAGATCTGGCCATCTCACTGAGCCAGTATATAACTAACTTTCATCACTCTAACCAGTTAGTAGCATTACTATCATTGCTGGTGCTGGCAGAAGGTGGCCTGTGTTAAGGAAAGGAAGGGTCTGGTGGATTCATGCAATTTATCTTCCATGAGACACAGCAGGAGTGGAAGATGAGGGACTGCAAGTGACAATAGTATAATGGGATAGGAAGAAGATGGCAATACTTACATACTAGGAGTAGAGTAGTAGATTCTGAGTTAAAGCGAAGAGAAGTCATGCGAGTTGGTTGAGGTTTTGGAGCATGAGAGGTTTAACCAAATGGTGCAGGACTGTACCATAACAGATAAAATTCTAAACATGATACTAACTATTGCATGGGGGTGGAAGGGATAATGATTTTCCAGGTTAAAGCACCATAAACCGTTAGTGATCAGGCCATTGTGTGGTTTAGAGTAGGAAATGGAATAATAATAAAAAAGTGAAATATGTAATATGGGATGTTAGAAGAGTGGATTTTGCTGTGTTCTGGGAAGTGGGCATAGATGAATTAGAAGAATGGGAGAAAAGCAAGAGAGTAAACAAGCGACTGAAACAGGTCAGGGATGAAGGACTCAGAGCTATGGACAAGGGTGTGAGGAAGAGGCAAAAAGAGGAGACAACCAGTGTGGATACAAAGGAATTTAAGGCTAGAAATTAATACAAAAGACAGGGTCAACAGCAATTTAAGGACAGCAAAGGGAATCAAAAATTTTTTATGTACATAGGAAAAAGAAGGAAGATTTGGACAGAACTTTGGGAACAGTTCATAAATATTTTCCTTTTTGGGCTAAGTGGTCTGTAATGTATGGGGATTCATCTACATTCTGTGCAGGCCACCCAGAAAGTTTCCATGATTCTCATATATGGCACACACATAACCTCTGTCAACAGTTTGCAAGGGATGACTTCCCACATGGGCATCTTCTGGGTGATACTGGATACTCCCTGGAACCCTGGCACTAATTAGAAATCCTCATAGCCCAAATGAGCATTGTTACAAATATGCTCTATCACAAACCAGAAACAAAATTAAATTTCTTTCTGGACTGCTAAAGTCATGGTTCCACTGCATGGCTACATCTGGTGGTGGTCTGCAATACACCTTTACCACTTGTGGAAAAATACTGACCATGTGTGCTATGTTGCACGATATTATTGTCTGGAAACAGTTACAGCAGGGTGGACTCATGCAGGGATCAGTCAGCAGCAGGGGGTGACTGTGCCAGACAGAGACAGGCACTGTACACCTTGGCATTAGCAAAGAGGCAGCAGAATGCACACAGCTATGCAACAAAACTATACAAGAGCTAAGCGGACCCTATACAATACAAATGATGCAAACAAAAACACTGGACTGTGCTTACCCACATAGAGGCTGGCCATATGTGCATAAGACATTGTCAACCCAAGTAGCAGTGTACAAAAGGCAGGGCACAAGTTATCATTCTTTGCACAGGTGGGGAAGGGAGCAAATACCTATACAAGATTTAAGCATGCATTCACACTAAAAAATAATGCATACAAAAATACCAGACTGTGCTTACTCTTACATAGACTGGTTACATTGTGCATCAGCCATTGTCAGGTCAACTAACATACTTGGAGATTTTAGATGACCGGCCAAGTGTACAGCCCATCGCCCATGTCAGACAACCCAGAATACACAATGATGATTCCAAAATGTGATCCATTCTAGCCAGTGAATCACACATATGGTCTGTACACTTGTGTAAGTCAGCATGCACTGCCTAGATCACCCTTACAACCTCTGCCAAGGCTCAGATGGAACTCACATGTGTCTCCATGATGGCCATGCAAACAAATTGTGTGGCTGCTACTAACACAGGAGGAGAGAGGTAACCATACCTTTGATGAGCACTGCTATCACCCCCACTGTGTGGATCCTCCCAGCCATGCCTGCTAGGGGTAAATTCAGGTATATCTCTTCTTAAGGCCAACACAGTTCCCTGATCCACTGTCACCATCAACCTGTCCACTCTTGGATGGTAGTGTGTCCTGTGTGTATGCTGCCATAGAAACTGTGTCCATAGTCTGAGATGAGGATGTAGATGTTAAAGCATGGTACCATCTGCTTGAGTTTGTGGTAGCCGATGTAAAAGATCTCACAGCACCTATCAAAAAGAGTAGGGGGCCTTTACTAAAAACAAATACTTACTTACATAGAAAAACAAATTGCCTTATTTTCATTATAAATACAATTTACATTTTATTTACAAAAAAAAAAAAAAAAAGAAACTAACATTAAATATTCTTCCAGTGAGGGTTATTAAACATTATACAATGACCCCCCCCCCAATTAATATTTCAAAACGTGCATGCTGATTTGCCAGCATGACCATTGTAAATCCCACAATATACCAATGGAAAAAGGTTTGGTCGCCCAGACTTTTTTTCTTCTGGTATAAACTGCTAAAAACATTCTTTTAACAAAAATAAATGGAGAATTTCTTTTGTCTGTTGCTTCCGATTCAAAGCATTGATGTACTGGGTATGCGTGGGACGCAAGTCCCATACGCATGCTCAGTACATCTAAACAAGGAAGCAGTGTACCACAACCAGCGGAAGAACAGTAATGTGCCGTTACACAAAGCATTGATGTATTGGGTATGCATGGGACCCAAGTCCCATACGCATGCTCAGTACACAAAACAAGGAAGCAGTGTACCACACCCAGAGGAAGAACAGTAATGTGCCGTTATACAAAGCATTGATGTACTGGGTATGTGCGGGACACAAGTCCCATACGCACGCTCAGTACATCAAAACAAGGAAGCAGTGTACCACAACCAGCAAAGGAACAGTAATGTGCCGTTATACAAAGCATTGATATATTGGGTATGCATGGGACCCAAGTCCCATACGCATGCTCAGTACACAAAACAAGGAAGCAGTGTACCACACCCAGCGGAAGAACAGTAATGTGCCATTATACAAAGCATTGATGTACTGGGTATGTGTGTGACACAAGCCCCATACGCATGCTCAGTACATCTAAACAAGGAAGCAGTGTACCACAACCAGCGGAAGAACAGTAATGTGCCATTGTACAAAGCATTGATGTACTGGGTATGTGTGGGACACAAGTCCCATACGCATGCTCAGTACATCAAAACAAGGAAGCAGTGTACCACAACCAGCAGAAGAACAGTAATGTACTGTTATACAAAGCATTGATGTACTGGGTATGTGTGGGACACAAGTCCCATACGCATGCTCAGTACATCTAAACAAGGAAGCAGTGTACCACAACCAGCGGAAGAACAGTAATGTGCCATTGTACAAAGCATTGATGTACTGGGTATGTGTGGGACACAAGTCCCATACGCATGCTCAGTACATCAAAACAAGGAAGCAGTGTACCACAACCAGCGGAAGAACAGTAATGCACCGTTATACAAAGACATTATTTAAGAAAAGTACGTTTTTTTTCCTTAAATAATGTCATTGTATAATAGCAATAACCGACTCTGTGGTTGTGGTATATTGAAATTTACCCACGAGTGGCTTTATTTAATCACTTGGGCTTCACCCTCGTGATTAAACCACACCAACCAAGGGTAAATCTTCAATATACCACACCACGTCGTCGGTTATTGCTTATCAGAATCTTATGTTTTAACACTGTGACCAAATCCCATTCTTGATTAAACATAATTTCTTTCACTCTTTGATTTCAGAAACCAAATAATACCAAGCATTTTCTTGTCAATCCTTTCAATATAAATTTTGCTTTTGTTCTTATAATAGCTATATTTGATCATATCCATATTTATCTTACTTACATCTATAAACCCTTTTAAGTATTTTAAATCCATGCTCTTCTTCCATTTACATTCCATAAAAACATGCTCAGCAGTTTCAAACTCATTACAATACAAACAAGTTCTATCTTTTTCTTTTATAAGACATGTTGCTTTCAATGGAAGTTTTTGTATATTTTTATTTTTACACATTCCTTTTCATGGATATATACAGAAATACTTTTCCAAAATACCATTATACCATTTTATTCTTTCATTTTCCATCTCCTTAATTCTTATTTTCTATAATAATACTTTATCTTGATCATTTTGTATTTTGTTTTTGAGCCATAATCTCTTACTTTTAAAATTTACAAAACTCATCCCTTCTAATTTATACTGCCATCTTAATATTTATCTTAATAAAGACTCATCATTATCTTTTAGACATTTTAATATCTTATACAAATTTAAGGAAGCAGTGTACACTACAGGATTTATCCTAAACCTCCCACATCCCTTTTAACATATAAACCCCTTCTTTTAACTGGTGTTAGTCTAGATCCCCAATTAAAGGAAAAATAATATTATCAACTTCCTTCTCAAATATTAACAGAATACTAAATACACTTGCTAAATATGCAAGTCTTGCAAGTAATACTGAGTTAATCAAATATATTTTCTTTGTAAAATATAAACTAATTTATTTACAAACCATGCACATCTTTTTCATCATTTCTTTCTTCCCTTTCCAAGTCAATTCCACATTTATTGTTTTGCTTTGCAAAACTCATTATTAGTACATTTATACTTTAATATTAAATTAGTACATTTATACTTTAATATTAAAATTAATACCCCATGTTATCCCTTCACAATTTAGTCTTTGAATCTTCTCTTTATTTATAGAAAATCCTATTAAAATACTCCTGTAAATACATTATCACTTCATCCATCACTTTACTATTTTTTGAAACAAGAATAATATTATTTGCATATGTCAACATAATCGGTACACTTATCCCTTCATTAGATATATATCTCATATCCCTCATCTCTCTATGAACATACACAGAATTCACATTGATTACTAGCAAAAAAATATACCACTTAAAGGAGAACCCTGCCTAATGCCCTTTTCTAACCGGATTTCTTCACTAAACCATCCATATACTAAAACCTTAACTATAGCATCATAGGAGATTACTAAGATATCGACCCACAGGTCATTTCAAACCTAGACATTACATCCCAATGTAATACCATAGAAATGTTAGTTAATACCGAAGATTGCATTTAGTGATGATTGCCCATGTCCATGAAGTTAGTGGGTGCTATTCCCGGTAAGAATTTATGATGCCCCATCCATTTGTCCAGGTTCCTTTTGAACAGTGTCATAGAGGTGCTCTGTTTCACATGAATAGGTAGCCTGTTCTAAAGCTTTGGCAGTCGCTGGGAGATAAATCTGTCCCTCCAGCATATCCTGTTTAAGTTGTAGACCATATTTAGGTCCCTGGAATAGGTGGTCCTACTCCTGTTTGATTTACCAATATGCAGCAAGTTCATTAGTTTTGGGTTTGAGATTGCTCTGTAAGCTAGGCATAAGTCTCCTCTAAGAAGTCTATAACGATAGAGAGTAAAGTGACAGGGACTTTAGTCGGTCTGTGTATGGCATGTTCTGAAGTCCCTTGATATTCTTTGTCAGAAACCTCTGAGGTTGCTCCAATTGCTGCAGGTGCTTTGTACGGTACATGCTGAACGGGGCATTATATTCAATTATGGCTCAGATTAGTGACAAGTATAGAGGGGTTATAACCTCTTTTCCTCTCGAGGTAATGCCCTTACTTATCAAGTGTGCTGCATAGAAAGCCTTCTTTACTACAGTAGACACATGGTGGTCGAAGGTCGCGATCAACTTGTGATCCCAAGTCCCTTACCACTTTGTGGGTGCTGAGGGTATTGTTGTTGATTTGATAGTGTGAAGGGACATTGTTTGTGCCAAAGGGAATGATGATGCATCTCTTTGCATTCAGTTTGGGCCTGTGACTAAGACACCAGTCGTTGGTCTGTGTAAGACCATCCTGGGGTATACTGACATCATTTGGGGACTCAATAATTGCAACCAGTTTGCAGTCATCTATAAACTTGGTAAACCACAACCACTTAGTTTTGACCTGAATTTCTGAGAAGTATGCACCAAACAGTAGGGGTTCCAGCACTGAACCCTGTGACACCCCACTGTTAACAGGTCTGCTAGTTGATGTGAAGTCACCCACTTTGACAGTGTGTGACTGGTTTGTGAGCCAGTTAGTAGCCCATCTTACAACAAATGGGTTTACATTCAGTTTGCTAAGTTTATTGGTAATGCCTGAGTGTGGGATTGTGTTAAAAGCCTTTGCCAAGTTGAGGTATGCTGTGTGCACTTATATACTCTCATCGGTGGCCCTGGTCATATTTTCGAAAAAATCCACCAGATTTAACAGGCAGGATCTGCCCTTGACGAAGCTGAATTGGATAGGATACAGGGTGTGGAGGTCACCTATGTCTTTATTTATGAGGTCCATAATGATATGTTTCATGGCCTTGCAGATGAGGCTGGTCAGGCTTATGGGTTTGCAGTTCCCGTGGTCTGATGCTAGGTCACATTTGTGGAGAGGAATAACTGTTACTGTTCTCCATTCCACAAGAACAAAGGCTGTCATTAGACTATGACTGAAAAGGGTACTTAATGGTGATGCTAGTTCATGTTTTAGCCTGTTTAGCAGACAGCCTGGGATTTTTGCTTTGGAAAAGACTTTGATGATCTGTTCTTTATATATATATATATATATATATATATATATATATATATATATAGTGGGATGGAAGTCTGGGGCAAGGTTTGTGATAGGTTTGGAGGGAATAAGGGAGTGAAATTTTCACCAAACCTATCCACTGGCAGGTTTACTATCTCTGTGGAGTCAGTGTGTGTGATACCACTGGTCACTAGTTCTGCACATGCTTGGGTCCTAACATTTAGGCTACTCTTCTTCTTTCGGCTGCTCTGTGTAGGGGTTGCCACAGCGGATCATCTGTTTCCATTTCTTCTTGTCCTCTGCATCTTGCTCTGTCACACCAACCATCTGCATGTCCTCTCTCACCACATCCATAAACCTTATATTAGGCCTTCCTCTTATCCTGTTACCTGGCAGCTTCATCCTTAGCATCTTTTTCCCAATATGCTCTGCATCCCTCCTCAGCAAATGTCCAAACCAATGTAATCTTGCCTCTCTGGCTTTCTCCAAACCTTAAAACCTGGGCTGACCCTCAAATATACTTATTCCTAATCCTGTCCACCCTCGTCACACCCAGTGCAAATCTTAACATCTTTAATTCTGCCACGTCCAGCTCTGACTCTGGCCTTTTTGTCAATGCCACTGTCTCCAACCCATATAACATAGTTGGTCTCACTACCCTCTTGTAGACCTTCCCTTTCACTCTTACTGGTACTCGTCTGTCACAAATCTCTCCTGACACTCTTCTCCACCCACTCCATCCTACCTGTACTCCCTTCTTCACCTCTCTTCCACACTCACCATTACTCTGAACTGTTGATCCCAAGTATCTAAACTCATCCACCTTTGCACCTCTACTCCCTGCATCCTCACCGTTCCTCTATCCTCCCTCTAATTCACAAACATATATTCTGTCTTAGTCCTGCTGACTTTCATTCCTTTTCTCTCTAGAGCATATCTCCACTTCTCCACAGTCTCCTCCACCTGTTCCCTACTCTCACTACAGATCGCAATGTCATCTGCAAACATCATAGTCCATGGGGACTCCTGTCTGATCTCGTTTGTCAACCTGTCCATCACCATTGCAAATAAGAAATGGCTCAGAGCTGATCCTTGATGTAATCCCACCTCTAACTTAAACGCATCCGTCACTCCCACCGCAGACCTGACTGTTGTCACACTACTCTCATACATATCCTGTACCAATCTTACATACTTCTCTGACACTCCCGGCTTCCTCATACAATACCACAACTCCTCTCTAGGAACTCTCTCATATGCTTTCTCTAAGTCCAGAAAGACACAATGCAACTCCTTCTGACCTTCTCTGTACTTCTCCATCAACACTCTCAGAGCAAACATTGCATCTTTAGTGCTCTTTCCTGGCATGAAACCATACTGCTGATCACTAATCATCACCTCCCTTCTTAACCTAGCTTCCACTACTCTTTCCCATAACTTCATGCTGTGACTGATCAGTTTAATCCCTCTGTAGTTACTACAGCTCTGCACATCACCCTTATTCTTAAAAGTCGGTACCAAAACACTTTTTCTCCATTCCTCAGGCATCCTCTCACTTTCCAAGATTTCATTAAACAATCTAGTTAAAAACTCCACTGCCATTTCACCTAAACACCTCCATGCTTCCACAGGTATGTCATCTGGACCAACAGCCTTTCCATTCTTCATCCTCTTCATAGCTATCTTTACTTCCTCCTTGCTAATCCACTGCACTTCATGATTCACTATCCGCACATCATCCAACTTTCTCTCCCTCTCATTCTTTTCATTCATCAGCCCCTCAAAGTACTCTTTCCATCGCCTCAACACACTCTACTCGCTTGTGAATATGTTTCCCTCATTATCCTTTATCACCCTTACCTGCTGCACATCTTTACTAGCTCAGTCCCTCTGTCTAGCCAATCGGTACAGGTCCTTTTCTCCCTCCTTAGTGTCCAGCCTTTCATACAACTCTTCATACCACCCAGCCATGCACAAGCCAGTGCATTTCTTTGTGCCAGTCCCAAGTCTGGATAAATGGGGAGGGTTGCATCATGAAGGGCATCCGGCGTAAAATTTTTGCCAAATCATACATGCGGACAACAGTACAGATAACTTTTAGGCCTACATATGTAGTTGTAAAAGGCCTTATGGTTATCCTTGGCTGTGCTAGCTAAGTTTTTCTCAAAGAGGCCCTTAGAGAATTTGACAAGTTGTCTTATTTGCCTGTTGAGGCTGATGAGGGTGCTTTTCCATTGTTGGAGGTCTCGCCTTTGTTTTCATGGACAGCAACTTTTTCCATTTATTGTAAGATTTGTTGATGCTGGATGTCCACCATGACGGCTTGTTTTTACTTGGGGCTCTGGCTTTGATTCTTTCTGGTACAGCTGAGTCTATGTGCTTATGCAAGTGATTGTACAGGACGTTAGTGTACACGTTGGTGTAGTTACCACTTCCGGCTGGGGGTGGGGCTTGGAATGCATTTATACCTTCACTAGGAGGGTATTGTTTGCCTTGGTGAAGTTCTTTAGTTTGGTTTCACCCTTCGTGAGTCCTGGTGTTAGTGTCACCTTGAAGGTGACTTTTTTGGGGTCAGATTTAACTAATGAGGGTCTGACAGATGTGGCAGAGCATCTGTTTGACATGTTAGTGAGGAATAGATGTAGTATGTTTGTTCCTGTTGTTGAGGTATGAACAATTTGTTCCAGGGCATTTGAGTTAACAAAGTCAAGGAACTTTTGCACTAGTGGGTTAGGGTTAGTGTAGGTTTCCTAGTTGATGTGGGATAATTGAAATTCCCCATAACCAGAGTGTTCATTAATATTTGGATTGTCTCCAGTTTGGTCAAGTAGGCTTTGTGCGTGTCATGACCCATAGAGGGGGATCTATAACTGGCTATGACTTGAATGGGGGATTTACCCACCATAACCTGAACTTGGAGTAACTCCATGGAGTTGTCCAGTCCAACTAGATCGGAAATTAATTTATCTCTAATATAGATAGAAACACTACCTGCTTTGGTTCACAAGTTCATTTTGCAGTCTGAAGGTGTGGAAGGCATTGTAGCCTTGCAAGGGTCCTGTCTGAGGCCTTGAACCAGGTTTCTGTGATTGCACAGACATCTACATTTTCCATTGATAGAAGTGCTTCCAAGGTGTGTAGTTTTTGG
Organism: Protopterus annectens; assembly: GCF_019279795.1. Taxonomy (NCBI): domain Eukaryota; kingdom Metazoa; phylum Chordata; order Ceratodontiformes; family Protopteridae; genus Protopterus; species Protopterus annectens. The sequence goes on from NC_056741.1 coordinate 45,521,495, forward strand.
TTTAAGCTTCTAGCATTTAGCAGCATGACTCTTATTTTGATATGACTGGCAAATTTCATGTTGATAGGTTTGTTTTTGAGACCTTGCCTATAAAAGGCACTATGGGGAGGCAAGAGCCTTTGCCAGCAGCCAAAAGCCTAGAGGTGCCAGGTGCAAACCATCTCTGGCAAAGCAGTGAAGTTTGCCGAACATGGCTTCCGAGGCTGACAGGAACTGGATCCCCTTTGAATGACACCATAAACTAAACCAATTATTGAAATCAATAATTTTTTTATACTGTGGAACCATTCTAGGTGAGGGCAGTATGCTGCTCAAGGCTAGGGACTTACCTGCCTGGGACATGTACTCCGAGAGCTCAATTATGTCTCTCTTCATATTGTCCAGTAAGGTATGTCTCAGGTAACCAAAATGAGAGAAATACCTTCCACCAGAAAAAAAAAACAATAACAAGCCAAAAGGTGCAAGGAGGAGCTCAAAATGAAGGATACAGTCAACCTTTTTAATAATATTTGGTATGTCTCAGGTCATTCACTCCAACATGAACTATGACAGAGTTATAATGGTACTTGATGACAGACCCAAATGCATGCACTATCTGATGAATCCTGGCACCAGAAAGACAGCTGACTGTGACTTTCTCCTTGTCCAACCTGGTGAGTGGGACATCCGTGTGTCTTACTATTGAGTCTCCAAGGACTAGAAAATTTGTTTTTTGAGTGTTACGCCTTACGGGCTTGGTAGATGAGACACTGGTGTTGCTATGTGTCATGGGTGCTGTAGGAACTAGTTAGTTGTAGCAGTCTTGAGTTTTGGAGGTCTCTGGTGTCTTAGTAGTTTTTTTGAGATAATCTCTGCATATGTTGATTTTTGTGTTAGATGTGTACTATGTGTATGAGTAGTGGTACTAAGTGCATGTGCAGTGGCGGGTGGGTTGACAACCTCTTCTGTGTTACTGTTTTGAGTGTCAGAGAGCATGGATTTGAGATTCTTGGTGTAGATACATCTCTCACACTCTGTACTAGAGTGAGTTATTAGTAGAGGGTTGTCAGTGTACATGAGGCAATTGCTACACTGCCTCAAGAGACCCAAGTCAACAAGGCTGGCAGGAGAAACAAGGGTGGTCCAACTGTCCGTAATGCTAGGTTGCCTGTTGTCACTAAGGGGGACTTTTCAGAATTGATCAAGGAGGAGCTCAGTGGATGGATATTTCTGCCTGTGTTTTTTTGTTCCTAGTTTAATATTTCTACCTGGGTTTTTTGTTGGTAGTTTAATAGGTTTCAACTCACTAGCAGTATTTATTTGACTGGGAAAGCATTAATGGTGAAGGCTACACTAATGTGCTACACCTGTAACTAAGGAAAAACTGTTGAATTAATCTGTCTTGCTATGGCGCACAATTCGGAGGCACATGGGATATATGCAAATGAGCCTTATGAACATCAGGTGTTTCAGCTAATTGGCGATTCTGAATGCTATGGACATATATTCCATGTGCCTCTGATACAAGGGGTTTGGGAGGTCACTTATTGGAAGTTCTGGCTTTGCTGGAATTTTCATTTTGTTTTTACTGATTGGTTTTTCAGTGACCTTGTCACTCATTATTTAGTTTGTTGTTTGGGATATTTTTGTAGTGACCCTAATGATAATGCACATCAGCTGGGTATAACAGCCCTGTGTTTCTAATGCTTAGTCAAACACTCTGCTTGTGCTGTGCTGATGAGGTCATAACAAGGCCGAAATATGTATATCCACAGCTAGTAGAGTTTGGCTTTATTGGCCTGAAATTGTCCAGTAAAATGACGAGACAAGTCATGGACATTCAGAATCGCCAATTAGCTGAAACACCTGATTTTCATATGGCTCATTTGCATATATCCCATGTGCCTCTAATACAAGAGGTTTGGGAGGTCACTTATTGGAAGTTCTAGCTTTGCTGGAGTTTTAATTTTGTTTTTACAGATTGCTTTTTCAGGAACCTTCTCACTCATTGTTTTAAATAACATTAGTTTGTATTTTCTAGCCTTTAAAAGATACTTTAATATAATTTTCTGTAATTTCCATAATTTTACCTTGCATATTATATATCATACCTAGAGTATCCTTCATTTCTCTTATAATAGTATTATTTTCTTTAGTAACCTTACTCAAATATCGACCAATGTCTTCTTTTTTCTCCTTGCAAAAAATATCTTTGTTTATACAATAAATGTTTCATTTTCATCTTATTCAAATTATATATATATATATATATATATATATATATATATATATATATATATATATTTCTTTAGTAAAGAAGCTTTCCTCATGTTTTTCCGATTATCAGTAACCTCTTTACTTAACTTTTTTACTGTATCGTTTCTCCCTTTCTTTTACTCTTTCCCATCTTATATAACATTTCTTATATTTCTGTTTAAAACACAACCACCATTCTGACAATTTCTTATAAAAAAACTCTCATTCCCACATAATCATGCCATAAATTTACTTCACTTCTCCCAATACTGTCCCATTTTTCTTCATTAATTCATTTTGTTCCTTTTCCTATTTTTATATACTCAGTATTTCCTTTTAGCATAATCCAAATAGCTCTATGATCAGAAAATCCTGTCATCAAAACACCATCCTGTACAACTAACGACCCTGCCAAAATTAAGAAACACATTTTATGTTTCCCCTACTATATATACATGTACTACTCTTCCAAATGCTTAATTGCTCATATTTTATGATATCTAACACTTTTTCAACATTATATGCTTTCTTTTTCTGTGCTGTTATATTCCAATTAAAATCACCTGCTGCAATTATTTCCATATTTATAGACACATATTGGATTAAGTTTTTGAACACATCTTCTCTTTCACTTTTTTCAGATAAGTATAAATAGTTATAATTCTAAAAATCTGATCTTTACATGCATCAAGAATTCTTACTCTACCCATTATAACAAACAAGAAATTTAATATTTCTATTGCCTTGTTATATAAAATAACAATACTTGAACAAGTTTCATTCCCTAATTCCAAATTATCTTTTTCCCTACCACACTTCAAGTTGTAATCTTTTCTCCTACATTAAACATCTAGTATCTTCTAATATTATGATGTCATTTTTCTGCTTTTTACACAATTCAATCACACTTCTATCCTTCTTACTAAATTTTTTATACTACTGACATTAACAGCTAAGATTTTACATGTGATAGCATCTTTATAATATTATAATCATCCTTTTCCTTTCTTTTTTTTAATATGTGCTTCTAAAATTTTTCTTTCCTCTCTCAAAATCTGTTTTACTATCACATTTCTTTTTTGTTTAACTAAATTCCATTTTATATCAACACTCTTACTAGGACTTGTCTCTTCTTCCTCTCCTTTTTTATGTTACAAATTTCACTTCTTATTTTCTGTGATTCTTGTTGACTTTCTTGAATATTTATTTCTTCCTGCAGCATTTGTAAATCTATTACTTCTGTTTTTCTAATCTCTTTCTCTTGACTGTGTTCTACTGGTATTTCTCCTGCCTCTACTTCAATTTCATGTCTTTTCTCTTCACATTCCATCTCCAGGTGTCCTATCTTTATTACATTTATAACATTTTATTTCACAGTTTCTCATATTATGTCCCATTTTCCACATAAAAAAACATTTTCTTTTTTCACAATTATTGATCAAATGATCCTTTTTCCCAGACAAAAAAACATGTTTTTGGTTGCCCCCAATATTTGACCATGCCTTTATCTCCTACTATACTTACAATACTCGAAATGTAAACAATACTTTAATTTTCAAATTTCAACACAACATGACAATCCCATACCCCAGTCCACAATCCTCAATTATCATATATTTTTGAAATATCTAATACATATTCACATAAATTCATTAAATGTCTTTTTAAAGTCTCTTTCTCTACTTTAGATCTAAGTTGTATATGCATGTTTTTCTTGCCTCTCTATAAAACACTTTAAATACAAATAAATTCCATGGTTCACAGTCTTTCCTTGTCTCATATTTTCCTAAGAATCTTTCCATTACTTGTCCAGTCTCAAAAATAATGTCTCAACATGTCTGTTTATTAATATGTATAAAAGCCCTTACCTCATTGGCTTTGACTCCTAAAGGAGCAATTTCTTCATCCCATACCTTGTATCTGTCCAGTTCACTATCTACTTTCACTTCAATTCAAACAGTAAAAGGTCTCTTTCTTTTTCGTTGTTTTCTTTCTTCTCTTCCTTTCTCTTTTCAGTTCCTGTCTTCACCATCTCTGCATAAGATTTCTTGTTAACCTCTGACAACTCTATCTGCTGATCATCTTCCTTCATTCAGTATTTTCTCCATTAAACCCCTCAAGAAATGTCTTTACCAGTCTCAGGCTGACTAATGTTCAATAAATCCATAACCAAATCATCCTGCAACCATCATGACTGGAGGGTTGTAACAACACATTCCTGTGCCAAAGCATCATCTCTAAAGAGATTTTCTTGAAACATCTCCTTAGAATCCATCACCGACTCCACTGCTTTACCATCTCCATCAATATAGCTTTTTTGAGAAAGTTCAACCGCTTTCTCATCTTCCTTAAGGCTTTTGCTTCTTTCTTTCACAGTCTCACCTGCCTGTACCTCCTTGATCTGCACTTCTGACACACGGTCTACAATTACATCCTTATTTTTAGAAGAATCACTTTTTTAACATAACTGCTCTCTCCAAGCCACCTTCACGTTCAGATCGGAAGCATGAAGTGTAACTGCATACAGTGTCCCTGTACATGAAAAGAAAAAGGAAAGATCTCTGATCCCATGGCCAAATTTCCCCTAGTAGGATAAATACCAGTCATACCTCTCAACTGTACAGATTTTTGCAGAATGTCCAGATTTTTGCCACATATTTTGGGTCCATTTTTCATAAAATTGTGGTTTTCTGGCAAATCATTAAATTTTGAAGTTAGAAAATAATGACAGACATTTGGGTTTCAGACGTCATACTCTTCAGAAAATTCATGCTAATGCAAAACCTGTCATTCTATCAACCTTTTAAGTTTGTAAGAGCAATATTTAAAAATTGTCCCTATTTTGGGCCTTTGTCCCACTTTTATATATGGCTTTGTCCAGATTCCATGCTTTAAGAGGTATGATACCACCTCAAGTCTCTCCTTCCAAAAGGAGGCCACTGGCCTAGTGGGACCAACCCAGCTAAAAAAGAATAAATAAAATAAAAATATATATATATAATCTGATGTCTATCACACCAACCTGACTGTTACAGCTAATAACCCAAAGACAGACCTCTCAATATGCAGACATTGAAAATAGAAGCAAAGGTCCTTGAAAATTAGGTACATCCAGCCAAAATCTGGATATCTAATTAGCATAACATTTGAATATCAAATAGCACATAACTCTTCCCACTTTCTCTAGGAATGTGGGATAATACTCAGAAACACATTTGAAAACAGATTGCGACAAAAATGATGGAAAATATAGGCACATTATCAAACAGACCGTGTAAAAACTGTAGACATTAATGAACTGTAGTTCAAAATCCTACCATACAAGGTCACTTATTTTTGTTTCAGGAAAAAGGAAAATCTAAGATGTGTATCCACTTTCTTTACATTATTGTTGCCACTAATATGTTACTCACATTGTTTGGTTTTCTGTATAGTACACAGCTTCAAAAATCATATCTGAAGTTTGGGATACAGAAAATTGTGTAAAGGGGTAAGTCACGTCTGGAAATAGGGACATACCTCCAAAAATAGGGCATCATATGCATGGGGTAAATCAGGCCTTAAAATAGGAACTTTCCTCCAAAATATGTATAGTGGAGCAGCAAGGGCAGTATGGGTGACAGCTGGAGCTAGTTACAGCAGCTACCTCCTTTCCCTTTTCATCATGCCCTTATACTTTGCTGTCATAAATACCACCCAGTCTGGTAATTTGTTCTGCCTGTGTCTATTGCTTTTTCCACAAAACAGTTTTTCCTCATGTTCTGATTAAACTGTCTCTGTTTTGGCTGGAGGTCTTTGCCTCCCTTCTTCCTTCCAAATTCCTTCTCTCCCGTTCTATCACTTCATACTGTAAAAACGTCAAGAACTGAAATCATATCTATTCTTTCTAACCTGGTTTCCAGGTAACAGAGTTTTTAGCTTGCAGAGCCTTGCCTTCTAAGACTTCTCTTCCACTCTTCTAACTGTCCTTATTGCCTTCTTCAGGATTCATTTAATCAGCTTACTGTCCATCTCTCCAAAGGGTCTCCAGATGACAGAGCAGTATTCTAGGTGAGGTATCACTTGAAATAGTACAGGGGACATAACGTCTGTGCCTTTCAAGTCTCTCTCTCTTATAGTGTAGCCCAGTATGCTGACTGCTGTAGCTGCTGCCGTCACGCTGTGCCAGGTAGTTTATTCCCAGAGTCATTATTACTCCTTAGTCCATTACCTTCCTGTATCCTAAAATCCTAAATCTTGTCCAGTGGCATTGTATATAGGGTTGCCCTTCTGTCCGGAGTAAACCTGAGATTCCTTATTTCTGGTCATATTGCTAGCCTGCCTTGATTTCCCATGATGTTTCTTTCATCATCCTACTCTGCCCCATTCTAATGTCATCCACAACGTTTTATTCCCATTTCCATACAACTGCAGTGGACAGCTCATGTGGCGTGTTCACTGTATTTTTGTTCTGTGTGTGTGTGTGTGTGTGTGTGTGTGTGTGTGTGTGTGTGTGTGTGTGTGTGATTTCTCATTTAATAAAACTGTCCATCATTCTTAGTGATTCTTTATGTCTGCCCACTAAGCTTGGAACTTACCCTTACCTCCCTCTAACTGCCCACTGGCTGCAGTGTAGAATTTGTTTTGGGGAGATGTATGTTGTGTTTTATATAGTTGGTTGCATTAAATCTTATCTGTTTTTACACAGAATCTTTTGTTTTGTTTTGTTTTTTTTCTCAGCCAAGTTCAGAGAGAAGAAAATAGTGTTACTACTAGTAATTAAATACCCACAGTAACTAAGATACCCATGCCTCTGAACACTGAGAAGCTATTCCCTTCCACCTTACTTCAAAATGAAGTTTATTAAACACTAATATATCTGAAACCATTTGACAAATAGCAGGTAGTTTTTTCTTTCTCTTTGGAAAAGTCTGTAGTACAATACAAAGCCTGATGCAGACTTACAAACTTGTTAACAAGATGTAGGAATTTGGTGTGAAAGCATCTACTGAAACAATTACCATTTTTTGGCAAATGCACTGGTCAAAACCTTCTGCTGACAGCATTCACAAAGCCTTAGCCAAAGTAAAGATTTTTTTTATGAAGTTTACATTTCTGTCTTCCATTTTGAGGTTGCTTCTAATATTATAGTATGGATTGCTGTTATAATGTGTGTCCTCTAACTAGTTTACTCAAGGATATTTATCCGTAAACAGAATGGGCACTCAGACATCATGAATGATTGCAGATTAACTGGCAATACAATTTAGTAACTAACACAATGAGTTAATGAACTCTGAACAGTTTATATCAGCACTGGGATTAATTCCTATATTTTTGTTTACAGCCTCTGTAAATCTGAAAATATTATTTAACCAAACCAAATATCCAGATGATCCTGGAAGCAGATACATCTGTCTTGTATGTCCTTCCAAGATGGCAAGCATTGAACAAACAAGGAGAAGAAGGACAATGTTTCCCTCCTATTCGGCTCATTTCCCCATCTGCTGGACAGTCTGAGAATCCTTAATCAACATTCATTTTCTGATACCTGCTTTATTTTATGCACAGCCAAGAGGGAAATGGAATCTCTCCCTGCTCTCAACAAGAATAAAGCACATAACCAGTCTTGGACACACATACAAAGAATTTTTAGAGGACAATGCTTCTGCCTCTAGCATGTCTTCAGAATGCAGGAGGAAAGCAGAAACCCACATGGATCAGGGAAGAGATGAGAGTTTTGCACAAACAGCATTTCAGCTGGGAAATTAACTAGAAAACCAAGTGCTAGGAGGAAACGATGCTAACTACTGTGTTACTAGACTGTCATGCTTTCAACAGTTTTTTGTTTTCTTGAAAATCCCGCTAGTAATGAAAACAAGCATTATATATGTTTAATTGTTACTTATATAGACATTACATTTGTGTATATTTTTTCCACACATTCCTGAATTCAGCTTTTGTCTGTACTGCTTTTTCGTTTACAGTTTCAGTTATCCACCACCTTCTCTAAGATGTAATGACTCCTTGTGTCTTCCCTGAGTCATGCACTAAGTATCCGCAAATTGTTATATTGCTCACATGCATTTATTATTTTGAAAGAAGCTACTCACTTATAATTATTGATAATCTTAATGTGCATTAAAGGTTTTATCATTCAACATCATCCTTTTTTCTTCAATATATGTGAATCTTTTATAATATGACTTTAAAGACTTTATGGTACTGATTATGCACCATTTATTTGTCCTTCTCTGAACTATGCACGGACTGTTGACTGTGTGGATGACATCATATGTAGGAAATTGGATTATATGTGAAATGCTACATAATGTAATAATAAGCAAAGTGGAGTCAAAAGAAAGGCAGGCTGTAAAACTCAGTGCTCTGGGAAGGAAGGAGGTGCTGTTGAATAGCCATTATTTACAGACTCTTAGATGCTTCACAACAGGACAGAGATAGTAAAGGACAGAATAAGGACTGCATGTTGGTAAGACGAGGGTGGACTGAAGGACTACGTTTATCACTTTTTCAAATGCCAAACGTGGAACATTTTTGAAAGAAATTTGAAATTTTGCAGGATAAATCATGCCCACAGCTAGTGTGAAGGACTGGAGTTCACTTTTGTTACAAAAGAAAAACATACCATTGTAGAACATAAGTTAGTTCTGATACATCATACAGCATTAAGGTGGATTGGATACAAAATAAGTCTTTTATGCAACTATGAGTCAAGACTTAGGAAAGACCTTCAGAAGTGAGCAGTTTAGGCCAGTTCCTCTGAACAGGTAATGGCAAAGAAGATTTCAGTTTACTCCCATGTTGCAGCACTCCAGAGATGATTGCAGTGGTTGAGGGTATATGGGGGGGGGGGGGCACAGTCCCCACTGCAATGGAAGGCATGGTCCTCTCCAGCCCTACAAACATTTTTTACTTTTGCCTCCAAGCCTGCCGACCACTGAGCCTCTTCCTTTCAGTCTTAAGCACATCCATCCCTCCCAAAACACACTTGGTATCCTTAGCACAGAAGCAAGAACCAACTACTGGGGCCATCTTTTACGAAAACATGGGGGTACACTTGCTGGCTTTCTGGCAATGAGGATATTTCTTGTGAGACAATAAACCCATCTTTGGAAGCAAGCAGGCAAGAGCAGCTGTATCACCATGGCACCCCCTACACTCTTCCCACGCCTGTGGATGATATGAGTGCCACCATCAATAGCAGCCTGGGATCTCAAAGACCAACTCCTGGTCTTGATAATTTTGGTGCTGTGCAAGTTTCTCCTTTGATGGCGGCAATCAGATGACTGCAAGTCACCCACCTCTCCCTCTCCCCCGATGGGCAAGTCAGCATCAGTCGCTCACTGCTACCCTCCTCCATCTGACTCTTCCAGTACCTGAACCATATTCAAATATGGGGGTTACATATTACATTATCGAAGTTTCAGTACTTCGAATACTATATGGTCGACACCATATGATCAAAGTACTAAAACTTCGAAAATGTAATAAAAAAAAAAGACACAAAAGTAACTGCTGTGATCAAGGGGGCAAGCCCCCCTGCACCCCCACACCACCCCTACTTAAATATACCAACTTCGAGATTGCACTTTAACGGAGTTAAGTGCAGGAAAGGGAAGGTTTCCCTTTCTTATGCTATAGCGCAATCTTGGAGTTGGTATATTTAAGTATCAGGGGGCGTGGGGGTGCAGGGGTGTTTGCCCCCCTGCCTACACCTTTTACTTTACCTTTTTTTTAATAAATTTTTACGAGCATTCGAAAATGTAATTGTTCGATCATTAAAGGTCGACCTTTAGTGATTCGAACAATTGCATTTTCGATGTTCCAATAGGAACCCAAATACGGGTTGTCTGGCTCATAGTCAGGGGTTTATCCCTCTTCATTTTGCTCTTCCAGTACCTGAACCATATTCAAATATGGGTTGTCTGGGTCATAGTCAGGGGTTTATCCCTCTACATTTTGCTCTTCCAGTACCTGAGACGTATTCAAATACGGGTTGTCTGGGTCATAGTCAGGGGTTTATCTCTCTACATTTTGCTCTTCCAGTACCCGAACCATATTCAAATATGGGTTGTCTGGGTCATAGTCAGGGGTTTATCTCTCTACATTTTGTTCAAATGCAATCTCACTAATGTGGTTGTTGAGCAAAACTCCAGTAGAAAGATGTGTTTCTCTGAAGTATCCTAAATGCCAGGAAAACACCAGGAAAGCAGAATACTTGAAATGCTGTTGTGCACATCAGGATATTTGGGTACAGAAGTTAACTGGTGATCAGTGACTGTGCCACAAGGTAGTTCATTATCTGGACAAGAGAAGCAAGAGAAAATGCCAAATACTGCTGTAGGATTATGAAAGATGTGAATTACAAGAAGATGAGGAAATTTCTATAAGTATGAAGGAGTGGAAATCAACAAAACGACCAAGAAAGTTTGGCAGCCAGTTAATTAGTTAGAAGTACTAGAAATGAAAAAAAAAAAATAATAAAGCAAAAAAAGAACAAGGCCAGTGTGACTCAAGGGATCTTCATTCTGGGAGTGAGTGGAGGGGTACGTATCTCAGGGTCCCATACAGTATTGACATTGATATGATAACTGGATGGAAAACAGAAAATACACCCCTGGGATTCCACCTGTATCCATACTGGACAGGGGCTTTGAGTGCTGATTTGTCTAAACATGCGCTAAACTCTTGGCTCGGCTTATAAGGGCCTCAGGGCCAATAACCTAGTAACTTCTTATGATCCTATGTCCTTGGTGGAGACCAAAGTACCTAATCAAAGTGCCTGCTTCTTGGGGGCAGGCCTGTTTGCTGACATATATTACTTATAAAAGTGAGTAACAATTCCCTGTAATGTTTATTGTATGCCCACCTGTGACCAGCTATTGGTTATCAGTGATAGAAACACAGAAAAGAATTAATAAAACTTCTGAGGCCGCCTATATAATAGCCCTACCACAATCCTGATATCATATGTGAGCAATGGGGGTGGAGATAGAGATGATCAGCAGACCCGAAGGAAAACAATGAATAAAAAATTATTATTTAGGGGAATAAAGGGGAGGACAAGAAATGAGATGAATAAAGTAGTGAATGAAGGCAAGGAATTTATAAAAAATGGATAACAATGAAATATTCTGACTGAAGTCTTTGCCTCTGTCTTCAGTAAAGACTAAAGAGTAATTACTTCTATAAGAAGAGATAATGAGGGGAGTAGATGAAAGTTTGACTGATGGAATAAACGACTGGTGAGGAAAAAAAAGGTACTAGTAATCACACAGGATAAAACATAGGGGCCAGATGGAATACCTTCCACGATCCTTAACGAACTAGCAACTGTTGGAAGACTTTTAACAGAATTGTTCAACATATACTTGTTCAGGGGGGAGATTCCTATTCCTGATGGCAGGAAGATAGCAACTGTAATACCATTCCATTGAGGGGGGGGGGGTGCAATAAAACCAAACTACAGAACTATCAACCCATAAGCTTGATGTTATTATTACAGAATATCACAGAAAAATTCTTATGGAAAGACTGATCAGATTTTTGGAGGGCAACAACCTTCAGGACATCAGTTGACATTTGCCTTCATCCAAACTATCATTCTCAAATAACCTAATCCTGTTCTATGACTGAGTCATGGCAGATGTAACTAGGGACACTGGATGATGCTTTATACTTATGTTGATTTCAGAAAGGGCTGCATGTAGCACAGTACAGATAACTGGTAAGCATCATAGAAAAGAAAATGGTTAGCTGAGTCAGAAAATGGCTGAAGTGAATGACACAGAGTGTAACGCTGAGGAGGTGCTGTCTAAAGAAACAAAGGCAAGTAGCTGGAAGCTGCAGAAGGTAGTCCTGGTGCCAGAGAAGATAATCCTAGTGTCGCAGAAGGAAGTCCAGGAAAAGGTGCTTTTCAGTGTATTGTCAGTCAGTCACATCGCACAATGCATACAAAACAAGACCAAGTTCATTGCAAATTCCACAAAATAGTGGAAATAGTAGTGATTTTTTTTTTGTTAATCAGGTAAGTCCACTGTGCATAAACATCCTTTCTCAGCAGTGACCTGGAAGCACTGTCTGGTTAAATGACTTGCTTAGGGTCACACATCAGAAACATAGAGGCTGAAGGAATCCAACTGATGACCACAGGGAGCAACCTGTTAACAATCAAAGCCTAAATCCACTATATCATAACTGCCAGGCAATGAATGGAGTGAAGGAGACAGTCTTAATAGAAACTTGGGAGTTACTAGCATGACCCCAGCATATGGCAACTGAAGCTCAATGCTGAGATAAGCAAGGTGCTACACTGGGGAGGGCAGTACATTTGGAAAAGGTATATAAATGTGGGTGTTATAAGTGCAGTGGTGAACCACCAGGAAGAGAATGTAAAACAGCAGAGAAAGCTAACAGGCTGTTGAGCTGCACCTCTGGGGACACATGTTATTTAAGTCAGCATACAGGATGGAGCTTTTATAAGCTTGAAGATCCAAGACTCTCATAGCTGAGATGATAGGTATCAACAAAACTGCCTTCTAAGTTAAAAACTAAAAAAACATATATGCTTATTTAAAAGGACATTCAATGAGGAATTCCAAAACAAAACTGAGATACCAACATGACTGGTTTGTTTTCCTTGGTAGAGGCTCAGATGATGGATTCCCTTATGAAACTGGTAATGAAAAAGACGGATGATTGGATGGGAGCTCAAAAGTGAACATTTCCTGAGGAATAAGCTAGTCCTGGTGAAAGAGGTAGGCCAAATAGTGCAGAAACATTGGAAGTTGAACTTATATAAACGGTGGGGGACCCTTAGCCTCACACACTAAAGAGATTATCTTCCATTTAGACAGAAACAACTCTTCGTGGATGGCTTTCTGGCTGCCTTCAAAATTTTTATCATGTTACTGGAGAGAACTACATTATCAGGATTTGGAACATTAGCTTTTAGGCAGTAAGGTGACGACAGCACAGGGCTGAAGGGCAGATTTTTCCTTTCTCTTGTAAATGAAAATGTTCAGAAATGTTCCAGGGAAGATGGGGGAAGAATGGGTGCCTCAGCCAAAAATGAGCTATAAAAACCATTTGACCATCCTCGTTAACTGCCTTCATCGGGACTTTATGAATCAGATGGGTCAGTGGGAAAGTATACAGATTTCTGTTCCCTTTCCACTGGAAGCTGTCCTGAGACATTTATCAGGAAAGAAGGAATCTAGGAATCTAAGCATTTAGTAGAGAAGCAGAAAGTTGTACTGATGGGTTACCACATATTTATTAACTAGACAAATAAGTTTTTTATTTTTACTTTATTCATTTGTTCACCAGGTAAACTCACTGTGCACAAATTTTTTTTTCCCATGGGAGAGTCATTAACTCTGTCTGGTTAAGTGACACAGCAGACAAATGATAGGTGAAGATATCAAACCCAGGAGAAAAGGATGAAGCTCTGCAGCAGTTAATAGCTTTACTCCATTAAGCTAACTTTCAGAATTCAGCTGTCATTTCACTTTCAGATTGATCGTGCACTTTTGACAGTCCACCAAAGTACTGATATCCCTAGCATATGAACCATTGTGAGGTGACTACCGAGTGACCCCACAGGGCCCAGACACTCATTATCTTCTTGTATAGCTGAAAGTATTGCACCCCCCCAACGTATTTATCTTCTATACTGCCGTGACATTCTCTGTACCTATATGAAGTACCTTTTGTTGCAGTCAGTATCCGAATGTTTTCAGAATCATTTAGACAACCAGCATTTTATTTCAATTAATGTGTAGTTTCATCTGAGTTGGAGATCATAAACCTTACATCATGAGTGAATCCAGATGGGCTTCCAAGCCAGAGTCTAAAGTGTAATGATGATCTGAGATGCAGAGGAAGGCTAGAAGGTGTTCCTTTGTTTCACTTAACTATCTCTTCCCACAATTTCAAATCTTACTGCGTAGAGGGTTTGGAAGGAACTCTTATCCAAATAAAGATTTGCCTGATTCCAAACAGTTGTGAAATGGATCTGAAATTTACTCACATGAAATCATGCATAACAAACCATCACAATACTTGCAAACATGTACTCTGGAAGGGACAGGAAAGATCATGACAGCAAGATTGAATTGTTCATGACAAGATGGAGCAGAGAAAATGTGCTAAAAAGCTTGTCAGCAGACAGTATCTACTACAGGCACTCAAAAAACAGCATTTTCTGTAATGTAAGAAGTCTGAATTTTCCTCATTGCTTGTGAGTCCAAGGGAATCTACAAAGGGAATAATGATCCTTAAGTCCTCCAGAAATTGTTCCAGTTAGTAAACATGCAACAAACATTTGGACAAATGGGGTGTGTGAGAATACATTTTAACTTAAGACCTCTACTGGCCAGAGTTAAGCATTTGATGAAAATCCTGGGGACTGTGTCCAGACTAAGAGGTGAAACTGCAAAGTGGTAGTTATCTCTGCCCAAGAAAAGCATATCACATGCTAGAAAAATTTGGAATGTGTCAATGCTTGGCATCCATTGATAGTATAAACTGCCTTGAGAAATTAATGCAGGCAAAGATGACGATCCTGAATTTTTGAATTTTCAATCTCTTGTTCAAGTTTTGAAGGCCCATAATAGGCTCAAATTATTTTAAGAATCAGAAACAAACAAAGAATGATAATCTGGTACTTTGAAGTGAGAAGGAAAGAGTTCTATAGGTTTTTGTATATCTTCCAAATGTGTGTTGGGTTGCAACAGCCTCTGTAATTGTAGACATTTTATTTATTTGACATTATTACCAAACATACTTTATTATATATATATATAATGTAATATGTATATTTTTATTTGTTTATTATTTATTTTACATTTGTTGACCGGGCTAGTCTAACTGGATATATGTCCATTTTCAGTAGTGGCCCGGGGAGAAAAGCTCCAAGCATCAGCAGTGACAAAGAATACAATATATAGTAAGAGTCAAGTAAATTACAGTACATTGGTTACATTGGTCAGATAAACTTGTACATAGTCATTTAGAAGGTTTAAGCTAAGATCAAATACAAAGAGCAAAACATTTGAGAGAGAGCAATCACAAAAAAAAAATAAATTTTAATTTTTTTTTCAGTACTATGAAGGAAATCATTATTACAGATAGGCGACATAGAACAGTAGAGTAGAGAAGTATAGAGAGAGAGAAAGAAGGGGAATGAGATATCAGTCAGTGTTAGAGCAGGGACAGAGCCATGAGTTTTAAAATGTTCTTTAAGATGCTTTTTAAAAAGAAAAGTGGAAGCAAGGGTGGAAAGTTCAGTAGGAAGCTGTTTCCAGTTTTTACCTACTGTGTTGGTGAAAAGTGAGTCCCCAGCTTTGTTGTTGGACTTAATAGTGGAAACTAGAAGCTTATTAGCTGAGCGTAGTGTTGCAAGATTTTTGTAGGGTGTAATCAGATTAGTGAGGATAGGGGTATTATTAAGGTGGTAAAGGATCTTTTGGGTGATAAGTTGTTGACAAAGTAGTTGGTTCTGCAGTTCTAGCCATCCCAGTTGTTTGAGGTTGAGACAGTGGTGAGTTCTAAAGGGAGTGCCAGTGGCAAATCTGGCTATGTTATTGTAACTGGTGGAAAGTTTGGTGAGGTTGTTTTTAGATAGACTGGTATATATTGCAGAAACATAGAACAGTGTGGAGATAAGGTGGGTCCGGGCAATAGTGATTCTGGCTGAAGGGGTAAGGAAGGTTTTGATTCTATAAACGGTGCCTAGTTTTTTGTTGACAGACTTTACTGTAGAATTAATATGGTCATCATAGCTAAGGTTGTTATCAATTGTTACTCCCAGTAGACGGCTTGTAGTGTCTGGGGATATGTTAGTTGCATTGTTAGAGATTACTGTGAAGTGCAGTTGAGGTGATTTATGAGTAGGAGCAAAGAGCAATAATTTTGTTTTTTTGGGGTTCAGGAGGAGGCAGTGTTGCATGAACCAATTTTCAACACTGTTAAAACTGTTTGGGTGAGGGACTGGAGAGAGGTTATGGACTTGGCTGAACAAATTAAAGTAGAGTCATCTGCATATTGTATGCAGGTGGCTTGAGGAATTTTGGTATGTGGATCGTTAATAAACAATGAAAAGTGTAGGGGTCCTAAAATAGAGCCTTGGGGTACTCCAATATTCACTGGGAGGGATGTAGAAAGATTATTATCCCAAAGTACTGCTTGCTGTCTGTTTTCCAGATAGGATTTAAACCATTGTAATGCTTGTGGATCAAGTGATTGGGCTTTTAGTATGTCTATAAGCATATTATGGTTCACCATATCAAAGGCTTTTGAAAGGTCAGTAAATAGTGCAGAGGAAAAAGTGTTATTATTACGATTTTTTTTATGGAGTCAAAAGAGGAGAGCAGAGCAGTTGTTGTGCTATGTAATGGCCTAAAGCCACGCTGGCAGTTGGCAAGTAGATTATTTTGGAGAAGGTGGTCAAGTAGTTGCCTGTGTATGCATTTTTCCATTATTTTAGCAATTGGAGACAGTAAGGCGATAAGCCGAAAGTTGGAGAGCTCAGTAGATGACCCACCTTTATGTAGAGGGTTGATGTGGGATACTTTCCATATGGAAGGGATATTGCTTTATAAAATTGTTCTGTTTATAAGGATGGAGATGGGATAGGCAATGGCTTTCGCTGCAATTTGCAGGTATTCAGCTGGAAGACAGTCAGAAGAAGGGGTGCATGGTTTTACTTTTTGAAGGAGGTTGCAAATGAGGGATGTAGGTACAGGTTGTATCTGAAAGGTTGGAGATGGAGTCTTAGTGGTATTTAATGGGGAAGTGGTAATAGGTGGTAAAGTATTGGCTAGGGTTCGAATGGCTTCAGTAAAGTAGTTATTAAAGGCATCAGAAATCTGGTTAGAGTAATTATGGTTGAATCCTGAAGGGGCAGGAGTTTTAGAGTGCCCTGGCTGAAGAAGTTTGCTTATGCCTGACCAGAATTTTTGTGGTTTTTGTTGGTGGGTTTGTTGGAGGTGAAGGTAATAGTCTTTTTTTTTCTCTGAGAATGTCTTTCTTGGTGGCATTTCTTAACTGTTTAAAGTAAAGGTGATCTGATGGACATTTGGAGGCTCTCCATTTGGCCCAAATTTTATTTCTGAGGAGGATCTTTTGCCTAGTTTGTTTTGTGAGCCGAGTGCAATTTTGGTCCTTATTCAGGAAGAGCGATAGGGGGTGTGGCAATCTAGGATTTGAAGGAATCTAGTGTTAAAGTAGGTCACTGCTTCAACAAGTTGAAGATGAAACATTGGTGACCAGTCACATGCTTTCAGTTCATTTAGGAAGTTGTCTGGATTAAAGAATTTTTTGGAACGGAGGTTTTAAAAATATTAGCAATTGGGCTAATTAGCAAATGGATTATTTGTTTAATAATGTAGGTTAGCATGTGGTCAATGATAATCGTCAGGAAGGGTTCCTGGTTTATAAGTATCAAGATGACTGTTGAGAAGGATCCAGTCTAGGGTGGTTTCCTTACTGCTTGGCTTATGGATTCTAGATGGAGTGGTTATTACTTGTGAGAATCCATAAAGATTTATGTGATTGGTAGGATTAGGGCAGCTACAGGTAGCCCAGTCTATATTAAAGTCACCTAATGCAATGGTTTCCTGAGGTAGTTGGGTAGAGAGGTAACTAAGTAAGTTTTCAAGAGTACTGATATTTCCAGGGGGGAGATATGTGCAAATTAGATAGATAGATTTGGAGTTGTTGATTTGTAGTTTGGCAGTAAGGGTTTCTGAACTGGTATCTGAGGGGAAGGAGCACATTGAAGGGTGAAACTTGGACTTCAGATTTATACAAAATGGCTACACTTCCACCCTTTTTGGTTTTATGGTCACATCTCAGGATATTATATCCAGGAGGAATAATCTCCTGGTCCAGAGTTGAGGGCTTTAGCCATGTCTCTGTAATACAGAGAGTATCGAATGAGTGCACATCTATGTATATGTGTATATATATATATATATATATATATATATATATCTATATATATATATATATATATATATATATATATATATATATGTATAGGTTCATAGGTCGGTACTAGGCTATCTGCCCAAGGGCATTTGTAAGCCTAGCCAGTGTGTGTCAGCTTTCGCTGCCCCATTGATTAATTAACTGAACCTCTGTCAAGAAGATCCAATGAAGTGATCCCAGGGGTGTATTTTCTGTTACCCATCCACTCGTCAAGGTTTCTCTTGAAGAGGGTTAGTGAGGGGCTCTGCCTAATGTAGTTAGGAATTTTGTTCCAAAGCATGGGGAGTCTCTGTGACAGGAATCTATCCCTCCAGCATGTTCTATTTATTGTTGTGGTGAGGTTTAGCTCACTAAAGCAAGTGGCTCGCAGTGACTTGGATTTCTTTAGGTGGAGCATGTCCATCAATTCATGGACATGGATTTGTAAGTCAGGCAGAGATCACCTCTGAGTAAGCGATATGCCACTGAGTACAGCTGGAATTTTTTCAGTCGGGCTGCATAGGACATATGTTTGAGACCAGTAGTCCTCTTGGTGAGGTACTTTTGTGGTCTTTCCAGCTGTTGGAAGTGTCTTGTGAGGAACATCCCAAATGAGGCATTGTACTCTATGATGGGTCTGATGAGTGACGAGTAGAGGGGCACTATAACCTCTTTATTTCTAGACGTGAACCATTTAGTAATTAGATGGCCTACATAGAAGGATTTCCCAACTACTTTGGCAATATGATTGTCAAAGGAGAGATTACTATCTACCTGGGTCCCCAGATCTCTTATTACCTCTTCTGTATTAAGGGGGCTGCCACCTATGTGGTAATTAATGGGTGTTTTGTTTTTCCCAAATGGTATGACTATACATTTTTTGGCATTTAGCTTAAGACCATGACTTTGACACCAGGTGTCTGTCTCAGTAAGGCCCTTTTGGAGAATGTCTGTGTCAGCCAGAGAGTCAATTATGGCTCCCAGTTTGCAGTCATTGGTGAACTTGGTTAGCCATAGTCCTCCTGTGTTTGCCTGTACTTCTGAGAAGTATATGCCGATTAGTAGGGGTCCTAGGACCGAGCCTTATGGGACACCACTTGTGACTGGTTTAGAGTTGGACCTGGAGCCCACTATTCTTACCGTATGAGTTCTGTCTGTAAGCCAGTTGGCAACCCATTTTGTGACGTAGGGGTTTATGTTCAGGCTGGTGAGTTTTTCTATAATTCCCAAGTGGGGAATGGTGTCAAGGTAGGGTGTGTGAACTACCTTCCCCTCATCTATTTCCTTGGTGACTGTCTCGAAGAAGTCAACCAGGTTTAGTAGGCATGATCTGCCCTTAACAAAGCCAAACTGGGTCCGGTCAAGTGTTTGGAGGTTCCCAATATCTTTGTTAATGAGTTCCACGATGATGCGCTCCATAGCCTTGCAGACCAGGCTAGTAAGGCTTATGGGGCGATAGTTACCAGTGTCAGTTGTGACCCCTCCTTTGTGGAGCGGAATAACCATTGCTGTGCACCATTCTATGGGCATGTAGCCGGTGGAGAGGCTGAGGTTGAACAGTGTGTTTAGGTGGGGGGTTAGTTCGTTCTGTAGTTCATGCAAGACGCAGCCTGGGACACCATCTGGCCCCATTTACGCTGTGCTTTTGGCTTTCGAAAGGGCTGTTTTCACCTGTGCATCCGTGATTTCCAGGACACTACACTTTTCCGGTATTGTTGTGGGCCCTTTTGGGTGTGAGAGGGAGGTGAAGTTTGCACTGAATCTATCTGCCAGGATGTTGGCAATATCAGTGGGTTCAGTATATTTTGTGCTATTTTGCACTAGCTCAGAGCATATCTGCGAG